>NC_134267.1:84338168-84506534 GCF_031893055.1 Leptodactylus fuscus
AGGTCGGTAGTCATTGTAGCCCATCGGGTTGGGTTTCTTTGGGACTGGTACCACGCAAGTTGTTTTCCACAGTTGAGGTACCACTCCCAGCTTTAGACTCATATTGTACATGTGCCTAATAATGCCACCGAGCTGGTCACTGCACATTTTAAGAACTTTTGCGCCTATACCATCAGGTCCTCCTGCTTTGTCTGCTTTAATCTTCTTCATTTCCTATAGAGTATAGAATATATATATATATATATATATATATATATATATATATATATATATAATATAGGGTATCTGCAGTGCTCCTATTGACCTCTTCCGGACAGAACAGGAACACTGTAGACCCTATATTCAGTAGACCGGGCACTTTCAGACACAGGGATACCTAATGTGTATGTTTCATGGTAATTTTCTACTTTTGTATGAATTCTAGGGAAAGGAGTGATTTACAGCTTTTTTTAAAAAAATTTTAAAGCTTCTTATTTCCCACTATTTTATGGGAGATTGTATACATTGATATTGCGGCTGGTCATAGACCCCTCCCCCCCCTTATAAAAAAAAATAATAATAATAATATTTTTTTTTTTTTTTTTTTGCTCACTCGAGTATAAACCGAGGGGGGCTTATACTCGAGTATATACGAGTTTAACACCCATGCCATTAATGAACTAAATATCGTCAGGTCCTTTAGAAGTCTATATCATAAGGAAATCAGTTTGAAGTTGAATACACTATGACTGAGACCCATAGTCTTGAAAGCGTCAGCCTTTTTTAGATTTCTTTGTTTTTTTGTTTTTTTTCATTCCTTTTCTATAATTCTATAATTTTCCTGTGTATGTATTTTTTTTTACCTTTTTGACATATGGATTAACCCCTTCCCGACATGCGCCGTAATAGTACGGTGCTGCAGGGAAGGGCTTCCCGCAAACCGCTGTACTATTACTGCGGATGCATGGTGCGCACACAGAAACTGTGTGTGCACCATGCACAGCGGGTGTCAGCCGTAATACACGGCTGACAATGCCCCGTAACACCCGCGGTCGGAACCGGGTCCGATCGCAGGTGTTAACCCCTGAGATGCCGGCGGTCAACATGACCACCGGCACCTCCGGGGTTTCAACACAATATGGTGGCGATCGGCACCCCCCGCACCGGTTTCGGGGGGTGCCGGTGTTCGTAGGGGGCAGCCCGGGGTCTGATCAGTGACCCCAGGTCTGCCCCTTCACTTACCCATCCTCGCGCCTGGCTGATCCTGCCGTAAATGAAGCTGTCAGCCTGTGCGTCCACACAGGCTGACAGCTTCCTATACAATGCAATACACGTGTAACACGTGTATTGCAGCGTATATGTATTGAAGCAGTGATCAGCCGATCACTGCTTCAATCCCCCAAGGGGACAGAAAAAAAAAGTGGAAAAAAAGTAAAAATAAAAAAGTTTAAAATAAATTAGAAATAAAGCCCCAAAAATCCTTTTTTCCCCATATAAAATGTTTTATTATGTAAAATAAAGAAAAAAAGAAAAAAACATTACATATTTGGTATCGACGCGTCCGTAATAACCTGAACAATAAAATTAAAACATTATTTAACCCGAACGGCGTAAAAAAAAAAACGTAGAAAAATAATGATTATTCACCACCTTTCCCTTACAAAATGTTCAATAAAAAGTAATCAAATGGTTAGATGAAAACCAAAATGGTACTAATAAAAAGAAGAGGTCTTCCCGCAAAAAATAAGCCCTCAACCAGCTCTGTCTAGCGAAAAATAAAAATGTTATGCCTTTCAGAAGATGGCGATGCAAAAATAGTAGATTTTTTTTCCCTAAATTGAATCTTATTCTGCACAAATAGCAACGCATTAAAAAATCATATAAATGAGGTATCCCCGTAACCGTACCGACCTGCAGAATAAAGGTAACACGTTACTTATGCTGTACGCTGCACGGGAAAAAAAATAAATGCTAAAAAGTAATGCCAGAATTGATGTTTCCTTTTACATCCCACCCAGAAAGAGTTAATAAAATGTAGTCAATAAGTTTCAGGCCCCAAAATGGTGGCATTGAAAAGCACATCTAATACCGCAAACACCAAGCCCTCATATGGCCACATTGCCAGAAAATAAAAATAAAAATCTAGCTTGTACAATGTGAAGACAAAAAACCCAAAAGTCGCCAAATCATTAGGACATAAGTGGCTGCGACTAGAAGGAAATGTATAAGCTGTGCGAGCGTTTTCAGGGGACCCCCCATATTTAGAGCTTTTGAGAGATAATACACCAGCGCTGATCCCCCAGAATGCCCCTCTTCCCCGTCCGTGTCATAGGAGCTAGTGGGAAAATAGAATGGGATTTGGTGTACCCAACTTACTCCGCACAGCTTACACATTCACTTCGGAGTTACTAATGCTCACTACATCACTTGATAAATTCTTTGAGGGGTTAGGTTTTCAAAATGGGGTCACTTTCTAGAGGTTTCCACTGTTTTGACTCCTCAAGGGCTTTGTAAAAGCGACATGGTGCCTGAAACTGATCTCAGCCAGATCTGCCCTCTAAAAACTCTTTGGCGCGCTTTCCCTTCTGCGTCTCGCTGTGTGTCCATATATTAGTTTACACCCACAAATGGGGTACTATGGTAGTCAGGAGAACTTGCATAACAAATTGTGGGATGCGTTTTCTCCTTTAACCCCTTGTGAATGTGAAAATTCTAGGGCTAAACGAAAATATTAGTAAAATCAAATCAAATTTGAAAATTTAACCTCCATTTTGTATTAATTCCTGTTAAGCACTTATAGGGTTAAATTACTAGGTATATGTTGTTTTGGCTTATTTAAGGGGTACAGTTTTGAAAATGGGGTGATTTATGGGGGTTTTAATACAAGGGTCTTTCAAAACCCCTTCATAACTGGATTAGTCCCTTTAAAAAATGGGTTTTGGAAATTTCTTGAAAATTTTTAATATTGTTGTTTCACTTGTAAACCTTATAATGTCCGTAAAAAATAAAAGGGCGCCTAAAGTTTGAAGCTGACATAAAGCAGAGATCTGTGACATGAGATTTAGGATATAATTTTGGCGGTCTGACTTTCTGTATGTAATGCACATCATTTCAAACTTTATAAAATGCATATTTTTCAAAATTTCCACCAAATTTCCTATTTTTCATAATTAAACACAAAACATATCAACCAAAATTTACCACTAACATGAAGTACAATGTGTTACGAAAAAACAATCTCAAAATTACTTTGGTAAGTTAAAGCGTTCCAAAGTTATTGCCACATAAAGTGACACATGTCCGTTTTGAAAAATCGAGCTTGGTTAGGAAGTCAAAAAGTGCCATCGGCGGGAAGGGGTTAAAAGATAAATTTTAAATGTACTCAGCGAGACGCCGGCTCATCCTTTCCTATATCGAAATTTCTGCATAACCTATAGATTTTAGTAGGACTAGCCAACCATCTAATGTGTATAGTGGTGTTCTAGCTCTTTGCGACAGCAGATCTTATAGTTAAAAAGAGGGATTGGGTATTCTCCACTCCTAATTGAGAGCACATTCACACTTGCCTGTGCACAAGTTCTAGGATAGTTAGGAGACAGTATTGAACTTGGGTGCCATGGACCCATCAGTAAAATTCATTCTGGGGGCCCACTATACAGTTACAGGCAAATACTACTGGTCAAATTCCTAAAATGTTGTCAGCATAAATGTATTTTCAGTAGTAGGTTGCTGCCTAGCCTTTGCCTCTGATGGTTTTGGTCCTGGCATCTTGTCAGTAGCTTGCTCTTGACTTGATCTAGGGTCCTCTTAGCTCTGTGAGCTGGGGATATATGTCCACACAACAACAGGCCTCAGGCATCAGAAAGACTCTACCTGATGTTTTGGGCCTCTACTGTGTGATAGAGAAAATTAGCTAGATCAGTATATTATATTGGTGTACAGCCTGGTTGAGATGCTTATAGGAGGAGTAACCGTATGAAGTACAATGAGTGTACTGTGCCATGCCAGGGTGAGCTAGGGACTCATTTGGCTCACAGGCCCACCCAGTGATTCACCTCTAGGCCAGTCTTTCTGTTAGGAGGAATACAGTAGCTGTTGACTGCAGGAGCATTCGACCATTTGGGACATTCTTCTTGATCACATTTTTTCTTATACTAGAAGCTACTTCTTTATAATTTCTAGTTAAATTATTTAATACTAGCATCTGCCCGCGACTTCGTCTGCGTGTTCTTGTTGTTGATGATCCGCCTGCTCCCGTGTCTCGGCTCTGCTACATCACTGCATATGCACAACCTACCCAGCTGTATGTACATATTTTCATATGGAGAGCCTACTCAGCTGTGCTACAGCGCTGCCTAAGCTCTGCTACATCCGGCAATTTGGATTACAGGGGTTTAGTTATGTGAGTGTCTGAGCAGTTTCTGTGTTAGAAACAGCTGAACGGATGTTGCTGAAATTTGCCACAGTTCTCCCCCCTCCCCCATCAGAGGCTGAACACCACATTCCCCCGTCATACTCACACAAAGTCTACACCCAATATACTCCTCTTGCCCACACACAAGCAAGCGCATGTTCTGTACTCTCCTGACCTTCCATTACACTCCATTTTCTGCAGGTTCCACACTGTCCGGTTTCATCCTATATAGCTCCGTTCACACAATAGCGTGATCCTATCTGAGAACAGCTCAAGGACCTGTGATGACGTCATCAAGGGTCCTTTAGTGTAGTCTGAACATAAATTCATTCATAGAGGTCATGAATTGACGTAATTTACCGGAATAAAAAGTAACCTATGTTTTAATCGAGGATCCAATCTATGTATGTGGCAAATTTCAAGCAAATTCGTTCAGCTGTTTTTACGTGATTGAGGAACAAACATCCAAACACACAAACTTTCACATTTATGATATTTGTAGGACTCCTATATGTAGATTATTTAATTTTGTCAACTTTTTATCCTTTTCAAAACTGCAGAGGAAATAAACATACTTTGTCTTAAATGCTTACCATATCCTAAAAAAAAAAAAAAAAAAAAAAAAAAATTCACTGATTTCAAACAAATGTGTGTATATTAGAAAGTTCACAGAGGGACAAATGACACTATCTGCCCAAAAAAATAAACACATAAAATTTCACTTTTATTGATATCCTTTAAAACCAATCCAAAAAGTAAAGCAAAATGATTGTGTTCCACCTGTTCAGTCCATACAAAAGTGAAGAAATAACTAGGGAGGGGCAATTGTATATACACCTATATATGCCCTATAGGATATTGAAACCCTCACTCCCTAATAAACCACAGTGGCTTTTTTCCAAACAGCAACTTGTGAACAGGACCCAAAGCGTGAACTGCCAGAAAATCACTCCCCCCCTCTGAGGTTACTGGCCTATTGCCACGCCAACAGAGAGGAGAGAGGCACTGACAGTCAGGTCACCGTACAAATGCTGAACTGGATGATAAGTCCACTGACTAACTGGGAATTTATGACCCTACGCAGCGTTTCTTCTATTAAAAAGAGTCATCAGGGGTCTTTTTCTCACTTCACAAAATAAACAGCTTAACACCGTAACACATGATAGCGGTGTGGTGTGCTGACCGCTGGCAGGACCGCCGCTCAAAGATTCACCGGGGAACAAAAAAAAGGACAGAGCTGGATGAAGGAAAAAGGGAAGGGAAGGAAAGTAGCAAAAACGTCACCAACTAGCAAAGGAATAGAAACAGGGAGTCATTAACTAAGAGATATTCTAGGTACCAGGTGCCAGTCAACCAAAGCAGTCTTGAATGGACTTCTATGTTTGCAAGGGCATATACCAATAAAGCTCCCCTATCACTCAACTAATCTTCCCCATGGATTTCTTCTTACCAGAAACCTCCATCCAATCCATCTTCATAATGTAAGACAGTTTATCCAAAAATTGTTTAAAGGGGGAGGTTCTAGGTGTTTTCAGGTGTGTCGAGTATTTTTGACCCCTGCAGCCATCACCACATGTAGTACAGTAGTCTTCCTCTTTATGAGGTTTCCTCTTTGTCAGTATATCAAAAAATTGCTCAGGTGGGGTTGAGTGGGCCACAGTGAGTTGTGAATGTGTGAACCCTGAACCAACATGTTTGCACCTGCATGCAGGACCCCAGACAGTGGTACAAGTCTGGTCCCTCAGATTGACAACAAAATCATTTACTACTAGAATATATACCTATTTTGTAACCTCTCATTATTGTCAGATATGTGCTATGGTATATCTAGAGAACCATGGAGATATCTCACACCAACCTCAAGTGCTCCCAATAGGCTTTCACTGTCAAGTAGGGGATGTCAGATACCGATTGTGTCAGCACTGTTTGAGTATAAGTGTAGTCTAGCATTGTGTGTATTAAAGTGTAATAGCAAGAGATTTGACATAAAGGGGTATTCTCATGAACATAACCATTTTTAAATTTGTAGACAATTACAAGTTAAACATTTTTGCAAATATAAGTAGTTAAACATTTTGCAGAGTTTTAAAGATTTTCTCTATAATATCTTCTGATACCTCTAGTGTCCTTGCCTGATAACAGCTGTAATAAGAAAATTATAGCTTGGTTCCTGATTGAGTCCCAGACCATAGAAAGTTTCTGCATTTGTGGTCGTATCCAATGGCAGCTGATCAAGAAAGCAACTTGTGACCGCTAGAGAAAATCTTTTAATTACCTATATTTGCAAAAAATGTTTAACTTTCGTGTGAATGCACCCTTAAAGCGCTGAGTGCTAAACAGTTTGGTGCACAAAAAATGCCTTTTCTCTGTTGCTGATAGGCTATAGAAAGAGAGAAGAACAGTGCCAAATCACTACGCAGGGCAATACCATGAGGACAAAATAAGCTGTGAATCTGTTTCTCACCTGATGTTGTTGTGTTGAGCCACAACAACTAAATAAGTACATCTATGGATATCTGGATCAGCTGCAGGTGCCACAGTCCTTCTTTGCATTGAAGCAAAGACTAAACCTCAAGCTACTGGATAATTCCAGCCTTCACTTTCTAATCTCTGTATCTTGAGGTTTTATTCTTTTTTTTTTCTATCCTCTATTGCGTCACTCACTACAGAGATCATAACTGCGTCTAGAAGTGACACCAGCACAAGAACTGACCATCAGGAACTAAATGAAATGGACTTCTGATGTTGAGTGGATACACATAAGCCTAAACTCACCATGTGCAATACAAAGTATTGCCTGAAGTGGTGTAAAGCAGTGGTCCCCAACCTTTTTTCCACCAGGGACCAGTTTCAGCAAGACAATTTTTCTATGGCCCAGTTGGGTGGGAAGGGCTGTGGATGGGGGCGGGGAAGCGTTGTGGTTGGGGGCGGGGTTAGGCATGGGGGTTTAAAAAAAGTTTTGCAAACTCATTCAAATGAATGGGTTTAAAAAGTGACTGACGGTTTCCGTCTCCTGTCCAGTTTCTCAGGTGAAGACAGAAACCTGAAAGCGGAGACTGGGTGCAGGTGTGAACCAGCCCTCATGCCCCATACCTCCCAACCGTCCCGATTTCCGCGGGACATTCACGATTCTGGTGACGTGTCCCGCGGTCCTGGTTGGAGGCAGATCTGAGTTGAACACATACGCGGCTGAAGCAAGGAGCTGACACAGGTCAGCTCCTTGCTTCGCCGCTGAACGCCACCTACTGGCTTTTAGACGCGATGTGATGACGTCACATCGCATCTACAACTGTGCGCCAGTGAGAGAGAGAGGCGCGGAGAGAGCGGCGGGGGAACGAGGAGAAGGTAAGTGTAATGTGGAGGTGGAACGTGAAACTGGGGGCAGATGAAGGAGAGGACGGCATGACACTGGGGGCAGAGATGTGGGGACATGAATCTGGGGGCAGAGATGTGGAGACATGAATCTGGGGGCAGAGATGTGGAGACATGAATCTGGGGGAAGAGATGGGGGGACATGAATCTGGGGGCAGAGATGGGGGACATGAATCTGGGGGCAGAGATGTGGGAACATGAATCTGGGGGCAGAGATGGAGGGATATGAATCTGGGGGCAGAGATGGAGGGGACATGAATCTGGGGGCAGAGATGGAGGGGACATGAATCTGGGGGCAGAGATGGAGGGGACATGAATCTGGGGGCAGAGATGGAGAGGACATGAATCTGGGGGCAGAGATGGGGGCATGAATCTGGGGGCAGAGATAGGGGGACATGAAACTGGGGGCAGAGATGGGAGGACATGAAACTGGGGGCAGAGATGGAGAGGACATGAATCTGGGGGCAGAGATGGAGGGGACATGAATCTGGGGGCAGAGATGAAGGGCATGAATCTGGGGGCAGAGATGGAGGGGACATGAATCTGGGGGCAGAGATTGGGGGACATGAATCTAGGGGCAGAGATGGGGGGACATGAATCTGGGGGCAGAGATGGGGGGACATGAATCTGGGGGCAGAGATGGGGGGACATGAATCTGGGGGCAGAGATGGGGGGACATGAATCTGGGGGCAGAGATGGGGGGACATGAATCTGGGGGCAGAGATGGGGGGCATGAATCTGGGGGCAGAGATGGGGGGACATGAATCTGGGGGCAGAGATGTGGGGACATGAATCTGGGGCAGAGATGTGGGGACATGAATATGGGGGCAGAGATGTGGGGACATGAATCTGGGGGCAGAGATGGAGGGGGGACATGAATCTGGGGGCAGAGATGGAGGGGACATGAAACTGGGGGCAGAGATGTGGGGACATGAATCTGGGGGCAGAGATGTTGGGACATGAATATGGGGCCAGAGATGTGGGGACATGAATCTGGAGGCAGAGATGGAGGGGGGACATGAATCTGGGGGCAGAGATGGAGGGGACATGAAACTGGGGGCAGAGATGGAGGGGGGACATATAATTTACGGGTGACTGTAGGAGGATTATACTGTGTGCGGGCACATGAAAAATTAATGAGAATGGGCGGAGTCAACACAAAAGTGGGCAGGGCTAAATTTACCGCGGCGCGCTATGTGCGCCGCACATTTTGTCCCTCTTTCGGTTCTTCAAAAGTTGGGAGGTATGCACTGGATCCATACTTTTATCCTCAGTTGTGAATAAAAAGTCTGGTTATGTACATTACAGCTTTACATAAGAGTTACTGATATGTCAGACAAATGGAGGTAATAATCATCTTCATCATTGAGGTCCTTTATTAGTTCCTGCATATGTCCCACATATTAGTAACCATTATGTGGCGCACACAGGGGTTAATGTGAGGGACATGATGGGGTTAATTGCTATTAATGTGAAGCACATGGAGTTACTAAAACTAGTTTAATAACCCCAAATTCCTGACATTAATAGAAATAGCCCCCCCCCTTCCCTCCCCCCAGTAGGTAGGGGGGAGGGGTAGGTTTTTCTCTTCCACTTTCACTTTGCTCTACGGAGCTCTTCTCCTCCTCCTGGGGGAGACTTTGCAGGATGCAGCCGGCAGGAGCTGAGCTGTAGCAGCAGCAAGGCTTCACACGGCCCCGCACCCATTGCTGAGCTGGAGACTGGAGGAGGCGGGGCTATAACCTCTCATACAGCATCTCACAGAGCCTTCCCCGGAGTCTGCTTGCACAGCTGCTCTGCAGCTAGAAGTAACTACGAAGCCCAGTGGCCGCTGCACAGCAATTGCCCGGTTTGTCCCCCCCTAACTGTTAGGAGTATTTAGGTTCATTACTTTCTATTTTTCTTACCTGGGGAGTTTTTGGCTGCGCAGTGTCTGGGGTGGCATCCTGGCGCTGCGGGGTTGTCCTGTCGTGGGTATTGGTGCACACCTTCTGACTTGCACGCGCGCACTGCTGGTAGGCAGCTTTATTTCCTGGTTGATTAGTCTGTCCTCCCATTTGCACCTGGGAGGAGTGGTCTCTACTCTGTATTTAAACCCATGCCTCCCATGGTTCTGTGCTGAGTGTCGCTTTTACAGAGCTAGGCCTTAGCAGGAGGAGTAGGTGGTTATCTTGGATAGAGGAAGTTCCGTGGTTGGTTTTTGGGAGGTTTGGGTGAACGAGTTGGTTTGTGTGTTTTCCCTTCTGTGTTCACCAATCCTCCCTCTGTGTATAATTGACTGTGTGAGTGAATTGCCTTATCCTTTGATTTCTACTCAGTTTCCCTGTGTTTGTTTCCTAGTGTAAGGTTCCTTCCCATATTGGTTTGGGGGAATCCTTTCCCACATTTTTCCTGTGTGCTGCTTGTGTTGTTAGTCAGCGCACACCCTTGTCAGTCCCTGTCAGTAGCAGCTTCACTTGTTCGTTAGGGGTGACCCCCTTTAGTCTCCAGTCCCTAGAGATCTTATAGGGCATTCCTTCTCCCACTTCCCTCTAGGCCTACGGTATCAGTGAGAGAGGAGCTGTCGGGGTCAGGCTTAGCCTGAGTACAGCCGACCCACACCCGTGAGGCAGGGACCGGGATAGCTAGTGGGAATAGTGCAGGGCGAGATTCCCTACTGCTATTCCTTAGCCCCGTTGCAGCTACCTGGACTGACATAACACTAACGCTGGCCCTGCGGACTGGTGCAACATGCCCCGTGGCCCGGTACTGGTCCGCGGACCGGCGGTTGGGGACCCCTGGTGTAAAGCATGCTGCCAATGAACTCTGAAACTTTGCAAACCTGTTGTTTACAGTGGTGAACCGTGTGTCACTAGCTGGCACTCTGATCGGTTTGGTGGCTCTCTAGAGAAGACTTCCTTTCAGAAAGTACATTGTTCACTGTAAAATTTGTTGAAAGCTGGATAGTAGTATGGAAAGCTTTTTAGGTTTTCTAATTCTAAATTCTATGTCCCTTACAGCACCGTCACATGCAAAGATCTAGGAGGTAGAATTCCTAAGGAGGAACCTCATGTACTGAACTCAAAATTGACTGCCAAAGGAAGCTTAAATTTGTATTTTCGGAAAGAATAATAATAATGAGGCTACCTTATAATCTTGTGCCATTGTGATATGGAGAATTCTGCAAAACCCTATGCCTCTTAAGATACAAGCCCTACCAATTGTTCTAAACCAGTGGGTAACAGATATTTTACAAGATTTTTTTTTTTTTTAGTTAGTGGATTTAGAAAGATGATTTAGAGGCATTGCATCATATCAGGAGAGATACAGAATTATCAAAATAGTTTCTACTTTTGATAACTGAAGATTGATTAATATCGACAAGGATATCTGTAGTCTGGAAAATGTAGAGACTGAACTATTCCAGATAGCTGGTTTTCCTGTTGTGCAACACCTTTGCATCTGTAATGTCGTTTGCTGATGAAATAGTACCTTAAAGGGGTTGTTCCATCACAAGGATCCTATCTATACTGCTTGTTAATGTGGATGTAAGACTTTTCCTAAATACATTAATTCAGCAAAACTGCTTTGTTTGTCCATTATCTTACTTAATTCAATTCTTTGTGGCCACAGCCCTGACTTAGCTGCTGATGAGTCAAGTGATGTATGTGCTGCTCTCAGGGGGGAGGGAGGAGGGGCTAAGTGCACGGGAGCGAGCCTGTGTATCTAGCTATTCCTGTGTCTACACCACGTGACCTAGCTTCCTGCACTCAGATAGGGGAGAGGAGCTGCTTTCATTTCTTCTGTTCTCCCAGTTATCAGGCTAGCTAATTCAATTGTGTTCATTATGGCACAGACAGGCAGTCTCTGTATGTAACACAGAATGGAGTTGCTGCTGCCTGTACTTCATAGTCCAATATGGGTGGGCAGAGCTACACGTGAATTTGGGGGCGGAGCTAAATGACAGATTGCATGTGAAACCCCGCCCACCAAATGATGCAAGAAACCAGGAAGAAAGAAGATTTTATAGCAGTAAAGACTGATGAGTATGTGAGGTGGGAATACCCATTTAAGGCATCCAACATAGTATAATGCCCCTTAGCTCAGCCCACACAGTGTGATGGCCCATTAGTTGCTACTGCACAGTATAAAGCCCCTTTCATGCCCCTCAAAAACAGTATGATTCCTCAAATGTCCTTTTACTGTAAATGTATTTCTCCCATCTGTGCCATGATCTTTATAATTGATTATAAACCGTTCCCATTCTGATGACCTCCATCTCCTGCAGACAGCGATGTGAGCAAGCAGAAGACCATGTGACCATGAGACATGGCACTCAGTCTCCTCCATTATGCCTGCACTAGTTTGCAGAGTGCATTGTGTTACTATAGGTGAAACTGAGGCCATGTGTGCTACTATGGCTTATGCGCTACTCTTGGCATATGTGATTGCTATCTCTTGAAGTAGAGAAACAGGTTGGCCACAATTATTCTTTAAGTAAGTAGCATATAGAATAAAATTGCAACTGGGCTACCAGAAACATCAGAGAGGAATTTATTAAAATGTTTACATCAATTTTCTGGTGTAAAAGTTGATCATTTTTGGCGACAGCCCAATTTGCTCCAAACATGTGCCACATCTATAATCAAATCTGCCGACTCACCACTAAACAGTAGACATGGCAAGAATTAAGGTGGGCTGGGGCAGTAAATTTTGCATTTCATTTGGAAATCAAGATCCCAGAGTCTGAAGGAAGAGTGGAGAGGTTGTACACAATCCAAGCTGCTTGCATGAAGTTTCCACAATCAGTGATGGTTTGGGGAGCCATGTCATTTGCTGGTGTAGGTCCACTGTGTTTTATTAAGACCAAAGTCAGTGCAGCCATCTACCAGGAAATTCTAGAGCACTTCAAGCTTCCTTCTGCCAACAAGCTTTATGGAGATGAAATTTTCATTTTCCAACAGGACTTGGCACCTGTCCACACTGCCAAAAGTACCAATACCTGGTTTAATAACCACAGTATCACTGTGCTTGATTGGCCAGCAAACTATTCTGGCCTTAACTCCATACAGAATCTATAGGGTATTGTCAAGATGAAGATGAGAGACCCCAGACCCAACAATGTAGATGAGCTGAAGGCTGCTATCATACAACCTGGGCTTCCATAAAACCTTTGTAGTGCCAGAGGGTAATCGCCTCCATGTCATATTGCCGTATTGATGCAGTCATTCATGTAAATGGAGCCTGACCAAATATTGAGTGTATTTTCTGGACATACTTTTCATTTGACCAACATTTATGTGTTAAATTTTTTTTTTACAGTCCGGGAACATTCACACAATGTTACGCTCCACTCATTTTGAATGCAAAATTTAAAATGTAAAATCAATGGGAGGCTTTTTTCCCTATTGCTTTCAATATAATATGTGCGTGTATTACATTGAGAGCAATAGGGAAAAAAGCCTCACATTGATTTGAATGGGTAGCGCGCGACACCCATTCAAATCAATGGGAGCTGCTTCTTAAGCGCTCATTCTGAGCGAATTTTACATTCAGAATGAGCGGAGAGTAACATCGTGTGAATGCTCCCTAAGTCTTCTGTAATATTCTAATTTTCTGAGATAATGACTTTTGGGTTTTCCTTGGCTGTAAGCCATAATCATCAAGATTAACAGAAAGAAAGACTTGAAAAAGTTCACTCTGTTTGTAATGACTCAATATAATATATGGGTTTCACTTTTTCAATTGAATTACTACAAAAAATAAATAAATAACTTTTTGATGATATTCTAATTTATTGAGATTAGAGATGAGCGAACAGTGTTCTATCGAACTCATGTTCGATCGGATATTAGGCTGTTCGGCATGTTCGAATCGAATCGAACACCGCGTGGTAAAGTGCGCCATTACTCGATTCCCCTCCCACCTTCCCTGGCGCCTTTTTTGCTCCAATAACAGCGCTGGGTAGGTGGGACAGGAACTACGACACCGGTGACGTTGAAAAAAGTAGGCAAAACCCATTGGCTGCCGAAAACATGTGACCTCTAATTTAAAAGAACAGCGACGCCCAGCTTCGCGTCATTCTGAGCTTGCAATTCACCGAGGACGGAGGTTTCCGTCCAGCTAGCTAGGGCTTAGATTCTGGGTAGGCAGGGACAGGCTAGGATAGGAAGGAGAAGACAACCAACAGCTCTTGTAAGAGCTAAATTCCAGGGAGAAGCTTGTCAGTGTAACGTGGCACTGACGGGCTCAATCGCCGCAACCCAGCTTTCCCAGGATCCTGAATGGAATACACTGTCAGTGTATTCCCGTATACCCGATATATACCCCGATACCCGTTCCAACGGTGTGCCCCCCCACCTTCACCCCAGAAATACCCTGCAAGTCCCCTAGCAATAGAATTGGGGCTATATACACCCACAATTTTTACTACTGGTATACAGTGCCATTGTCTGACTGGGAATTCAAAGAATATATTGGGAATACAAATACCCTCATTTCTTGCTACTGCCATATAGTGCCAGTTTCTGACTGGTAATTCAAAGAATATATTGGGGTTACGTGCACCCACAATTTTTACTACTGGTATACAGTGCCATTGTCTGACTGGGAATTCAAAGAATATATTGGGAATACAAATACCCTCATTTCTTGCTACTGCCATATAGTGCCAGTGTCTGACTGGGAATTCAAAGAATATATTGGGGTTACGTGCACCCACAATTTTTACTACTGGTATACAGTGCCATTGTCTGACTGGGAATTCAAAGAGTATATTGGGAATACAAATACCCTCATTTCTTGCTACTGCCATATAGTGCCAGTTTCTGACTGGGAATTCAAAGAATATATTGGGGTTACGTGCACCCACAATTTTTACTACTGGTATACAGTGCCATTGTCTGACTGGGAATTCAAAGAATATATTGGGGTTATAAATACCCTCATTTCTTGCTACTGCCATATAGTGCCAGTTTCTGACTGGGAATTCAAAGAATATATTGGGGTTACGTGCACCCACAATTTTTACTACTGGTATACAGTGCCATTGTCTGACTGGGAATTCAAAGAGTATATTGGGAATACAAATACCCTCATTTCTTGCTACTGCCATATAGTGCCAGTTTCTGACTGGGAATTCAAAGAATATATTGGGGTTACGTGCACCCACAATTTTTACTACTGGTATACAGTGCCATTGTCTGACTGGGAATTCAAAGAGTATATTGGGAATACAAATACCCTCATTTCTTGCTACTGCCATATAGTGCCAGTTTCTGACTGGGAATTCAAAGAATATATTGGGGTTACGTGCACCCACAATTTTTACTACTGGTATACAGTGCCATTGTCTGACTGGGAATTCAAAGAATATATTGGGGTTATAAATACCCTCATTTCTTGCTACTGCCATATAGTGCCAGTTTCTGACTGGGAATTCAAAGAATATATTGGGGTTACGTGCACCCACAATTTTTACTACTGGTATACAGTGCCATTGTCTGACTGGGAATTCAAAGAATATATTGGGGTTATAAATACCCTCATTTCTTGCTACTGCCATATAGTGCCAGTTTCTGACTGGTAATTCAAAGAATATATTGGGGTTACGTGCACCCACAATTTTTACTACTGGTATACAGTGCCATTGTCTGACTGGGAATTCAAAGAGTATATTGGGAATACAAATACCCTCATTTCTTGCTACTGCCATATAGTGCCAGTGTCTGACTGGGAATTCAAAGAATATATTGGGGTTACGTGCACCCACAATTTTTACTACTGGTATACAGTGCCATTGTCTGACTGGGAATTCAAAGAGTATATTGGGAATACAAATACCCTCATTTCTTGCTACTGCCATATAGTGCCAGTTTCTGACTGGGAATTCAAAGAATATATTGGGGTTACGTGCACCCACAATTTTTACTACTGGTATACAGTGCCATTGTCTGACTGGGAATTCAAAGAGTATATTGGGAATACAAATACCCTCATTTCTTGCTACTGCCATATAGTGCCAGTTTCTGACTGGGAATTCAAAGAATATATTGGGGTTACGTGCACCCACAATTTTTACTACTGGTATACAGTGCCATTGTCTGACTGGGAATTCAAAGAATATATTGGGGTTATAAATACCCTCATTTCTTGCTACTGCCATATAGTGCCAGTTTCTGACTGGTAATTCAAAGAATATATTGGGGTTACGTGCACCCACAATTTTTACTACTGGTATACAGTGCCATTGTCTGACTGGGAATTCAAAGAGTATATTGGGAATACAAATACCCTCATTTCTTGCTACTGCCATATAGTGCCAGTGTCTGACTGGGAATTCAAAGAATATATTGGGGTTACGTGCACCCACAATTTTTACTACTGGTATACAGTGCCATTGTCTGACTGGGAATTCAAAGAGTATATTGGGAATACAAATACCCTCATTTCTTGCTACTGCCATATAGTGCCAGTTTCTGACTGGGAATTCAAAGAATATATTGGGGTTACGTGCACCCACAATTTTTACTACTGGTATACAGTGCCATTGTCTGACTGGGAATTCAAAGAGTATATTGGGAATACAAATACCCTCATTTCTTGCTACTGCCATATAGTGCCAGTGTCTGACTGGGAATTCAAAGAATATATTGGGGTTACGTGCACCCACAATTTTTACTACTGGTATACAGTGCCAATTTCTAACTAGGAATTCAAAATGCGCAAGGCTCCCGGAAAGGGACGTGGACGAGGCCGTGGGCGAGGTCGGGGGAATGGTTCTGGGGAGCAAGGTAGCAGTGAAGCCACAGGGCGTCCCGTGCCTACTCCTGTGGGGCAGCAAGCATTGCGCCACTCCACAGTGCCAGGGTTGCTTGCCACATTAACTAAACTGCAGGGTACAAACCTTAGTAGGCCCGAGAACCAGGAACAGGTCTTGCAATGGCTGTCAGAGAACGCTTACAGCACATTGTCCAGCAGCCAGTCAGACTCTGCCTCCTCTCCTCCTATTACCCAACAGTCTTGTCTTCCTTCCTCCCAAAATTCCGAAGCTTTACAGAACAATAACCCAAACTGTCCCTGCTCCCCAGAGCTGTTCTCCGCTCCTTTCATTGTCCCTCAACCTGCCTCTCCACGTCACGATTCCACGAACCTAACAGAGGAGCATCTGTATCCAGATGCTCAAACACTAGAGTCTCCTCCATCTCCGTTCGATTTGGTGGTGGATGACCAGCAACCCACCCTCATCGACGATGATGTGACGCAGTTGCCGTCAGGGCATCCAGTTGACCGGCGCATTGTGCGGGAGGAGGAGATGAGACAGGAGTTGGAAGAGGAAGTGGTGGATGATGAGGACACTGACCCGACCTGGACAGGGGGGATGTCAAGCGGGGAAAGTAGTGTGGATGTTGAGGCAGGTGCAGCACCAAAAAGGGTAGCTAGAGGCAGAGGCAGAGGTCAGCAGCTTAGGCGAAGCCAGGCCACACCCGGAATCTCCCAAGATGTTCCAGTTCGTACCCAGCCCCGAAAAACTCCCACCTCGAGGGCACGTTTCTCGAAGGTGTGGAGTTTTTTCAAGGAATGCGCCGAGGACAGATATAGTGTTGTCTGCACAATTTGCCTCTCGAAATTGATTAGGGGCTCTGAGAAGAGCAACCTGTCCACCACTTCAATGCGCCGTCATTTGGAATCCAAGCACTGGAATCAGTGGCAGGCAGCAACGGCAGGACAAAGGCCGACTGCCGTTCACGCCACTGCCACTGCCTCTGCCTCTGCCTCTGCCACTGCCACTGCTGACTGTGCTGGCGATGCACTCCAGAGGACGAGCCAGGACACCACTTCATCTGCCTCCGCCACTTTGTTGACTTCTACCTCATCCTCCCCTGGTCCTGTCTTATCTCCTTCTCCTGCACCATCAAAGGCACCATCAGGCGTTTCTTTACAACAACCCACCATCTCTCAGACATTGGAGCGGCGGCAGAAATACACTGCTAACCACCCACACGCGCAAGCCTTGAACGCCAACATCGCTAAACTGCTGGCCCAGGAGATGTTGGCGTTCCGGCTTGTTGAAACTCCCGCCTTCCTGGACCTGATGGCAACTGCGGCACCTCGCTATGCCGTCCCTAGCCGTCACTACTTCTCCCGGTGTGCCGTCCCCGCCTTGCACCAGCACGTGTCACTCAACATCAGGCGGGCCCTTAGTTCCGCGCTTTGCACAAAGGTCCACTTGACCACCGACGCGTGGACAAGTGCATGCGGACAGGGACGCTACATTTCACTGACGGCACACTGGGTGAATGTAGTTGAGGCTGGGACTGCTTCCCAAACTGGCCCGGTGTACCTCGTCTCCCCGCCTAACATTCCTGGCAGGGACACGAGAAGAACACCCCCCTCCTCCTCCTCCTCCTCTACCGCCTCCTCCTCCGCCACCGCCTCCTCCTCCGCCACCGCCTCCTCCTCCGCTGTTAGATTGACCCCAGCTACGAGTTGGAAACGTTGCAGCACTGGCGTTGGTAGACGTCAGCAGGCTGTGCTGAAGCTGATCAGCTTGGGGGACAGACAGCACACTGCCTCCGAGGTGAGGGATGCCCTCCTCGATGAGACGGCAATATGGTTTGAGCCGCTGCACCTGGGCCCAGGCATGGTCGTTTGTGATAACGGCCGGAACCTGGTAGCAGCTCTGGAGCTTGCCGGACTCCAACATGTTCCATGCCTGGCCCACGTCTTCAACCTAGTGGTGCAACGTTTCCTAAAGAGCTACCCCAATGTTCCAGAGCTACTGGTGAAAGTGCGGCGCATGTGCGCCCACTTTCGCAAGTCGACAGTAGCCGCTGCTAGCTTAAAATCTCTCCAGCAACGCCTGCATGTGCCACAACACCGGCTTTTGTGCGACGTCCCCACACGCTGGAACTCAACGTTTCAGATGTTGAATAGAGTGGTTGAGCAGCAGAGACCTTTGATGGAATACCAGCTACAAAACCCTAGGGTGCCACAAAGTCAGCTGCCTCAGTTTCACATCCATGAGTGGCCATGGATGAGAGACCTTTGTGACATCCTACGGGTCTTTGAGGAGTCCACAAGGAGGGTGAGCTCTGAGGATGCAATGGTGAGCCTTACAATCCCGCTCTTGTGTGTTCTGAGAGAATCCCTGATTGACATCAGGGATAACTCAGATCACACAGAGGAGTTAGGGATAGCATCCGATCCGTCACAGCTGGAGAGTAGGTCCACACATCTGTCCGCTTCACTGCGTTTAATGGAGGAGGAGGAGGAGGAGGAGGAGGAAGAAGAGTTGTCCGATGATGTGATGGTGATACAGGAGGCTTCCGGGCAACTTCGAATCGTCCCATTGTTGCAGCGCGGATGGGTAGACATGGAGGATGAGGAGGAAATGGAGATTGAACTTTCCGGTGGGGCCAGAGGAGTCATGCCAACTAACACTGTGGCAGACATGGCTGAGTTCATGTTGGGGTGCTTTACAACCGACAAGCGTATTGTCAAAATCATGGAGGACAACCAGTACTGGATCTTTGCTATCCTTGACCCCCGGTATAAAAACAACATCTCGTCTTTTATTCCGGTAGAGGGGAGGGCCAATCGCATCAATGCTTGCCACAGGCAATTGGTGCAGAATATGATGGAGATGTTTCCAGCATGTGACGTTGGCGGCAGGGAGGGCAGTTCCTCCAGTAGGCAACCAAGTTCTCACCGGTCCACACAAACGAGGGGCACACTGTCTAAGGTCTGGGACACCTTGATGGCACCCCCTCGCCAAAGTGCCGCCACGGAGGGTCCTAGTGTCACCAGGCGTGAGAAGTATAGGCGCATGTTGCGGGAATACCTTTCCGACCACAGCCCTGTCCTCTCCGACCCCTCTGCGCCCTACACGTATTGGGTGTCGAAGTTGGACCTGTGGCTTGAACTTGCCCTATATGCCTTGGAGGTGCTGTCCTGTCCTGCCGCCAGCGTCCTATCTGAGAGGGTGTTCAGTGCAGCCGGTGGCATCATCACTGACAAGCGCACCCGTCTGTCAGCTGAGAGTGCCGACCGGCTCACTTTGATAAAAATGAACCACCACTGGGTAGAGCCGTCATTTTTGTGCCCACCTGTGTAAAGCACCCCAACATGAAACTCCATGTCTGTACTCAACCTCTCCAATTCCTCCGCATCCTCATACTCATCCACCATAAGCGTTGCACAATTCTGCTAATACTAGGCTCCCTCCACCCTGATTTCCCCCAACTCTGCTGGTTAGAGGCTCCCTCCACCATGAATTTGCCCAAACTGGGCTGTTTAGAGGCTCCCTCCACCATGAATTGGTCCAAACTGGGTTTTTTAGAGGCTCCCTCCACCATGAATTTGCCCAAACTGGGCTGTTTAGAGGCTCCCTCCACCATGAATTGGTCCAAACTGGGCTGGTTAGAGGCTCCCTCCACCATGAATTTCCCAAAACTTGGCTGTTTAGAGGCTCCCTCCACCATGAATTTGCCCAAACTGGGCTGTTTAGAGGCTCCCTCCACCATTAATTGGTCCAAACTGGGCTGGTTAGAGGCTCCCTCCACCATGAATTTGCCCAAACTGGGGTGGTTAGAGGCTCCCTCCACCATTAATTGGTCCAAACTGGGCTGGTTAGAGGCTCCCTCCACCATGAATTTCCCAAAACTTGGCTGTTTAGAGGCTCCCTCCACCATTAATTGGTCCAAACTGGGCTGGTTAGAGGCTCCCTCCACCATGAATTTGCCCAAACTGGGCTGTTTAGAGGCTCCCTCCACCATTAATTGGTCCAAACTGGGCTGGTTAGAGGCTCCCTCCACCATGAATTTGCCCAAACTGGGGTGGTTAGAGGCTCCCTCCACCATTAATTGGTCCAAACTGGGCTGGTTAGAGGCTCCCTCCACCATGAATTTCCCAAAACTTGGCTGTTTAGAGGCTCCCTCCACCATTAATTGGTCCAAACTGGGCTGGTTAGAGGCTCCCTCCACCATGAATTTGCCCAAACTGGGCTGTTTAGAGGCTCCCTCCACCATTAATTGGTCCAAACTGGGCTGGTTAGAGGCTCCCTCCACCATGAATTTGCCCAAACTGGGCTGTTTAGAGGCTCCCTCCACCATGAATTGGTCCAAACTGGGCTGGTTAGAGGCTCCCTCCACCATGAATTTCCCAAAACTTGGCTGTTTAGAGGCTCCCTCCACCATGAATTGGTCCAAACTGGGCTGGTTAGAGGCTCCCTCCACCATGAATTGGTCCAAACTGGGGTGGTTAGAGGCTCCCTCCACCATTAATTGGTCCAAACTGGGCTGGTTAGAGGCTCCCTCCACAATTAATTGGTCCAAACTGGGCTAATTAGAGGCTCCCTCCACCATGAATTGGTCCAAACTGGGTTTTTTAGAGGCTCCCTCCACCATGAATTTGCCCAAACTGGGCTGTTTAGAGGCTCCCTCCACCATGAATTGGTCCAAACTGGGCTGGTTAGAGGCTCCCTCCACCATGAATTTCCCAAAACTTGGCTGTTTAGAGGCTCCCTCCACCATTAATTGGTCCAAACTGGGCTGGTTAGAGGCTCCCTCCACCATTAATTGGTCCAAACTGGGCTGGTTAGAGGCTCCCTCCACCATTAATTGGTCCAAACTGGGCTGGTTAGAGGCTCCCTCCACCATTAATTGGTCCAAACTGGGCTGGTTAGAGGCTCCCTCCACCATTAATTGGTCCAAACTGGGCTGGTTAGAGGCTCCCTCCACCATGAATTTGCCCAAACTGGGCTGTTTAGAGGCTCCCTCCACCATGAATTGGTCCAAACTGGGCTGGTTAGAGGCTCCCTCCACCATGAATTTCCCAAAACTTGGCTGTTTAGAGGCTCCCTCCACCATTAATTGGTCCAAACTGGGCTGGTTAGAGGCTCCCTCCACCATGAATTGGTCCAAACTGGGGTTTTTAGAGGCTCCCTCCACCATGAATTGGTCCAAACTGGGGTTTTTAGAGTCTCCCTCCACCATGAATTGGTCCAAACTGGGGTTTTTAGAGTCTCCCTCCACCATGAATTGGTCCAAACTGGGGTTTTTAGAGGCTCCCTCCACCATGAATTTGCCCAAACTCTGCTGGTTAGAGGCTCAATCCACCCTGATTTTCAAAACAAATGTTGGTGCCAACCTCAACTTACTACAAGGGCCAAATTCACTGCTGGTGACAAGCTCTCCTCACTGCAAGTGCCAAATACACATGTTTCAAGGTGTTTTCCTACTGTCAGAGAGGTGGTATTGAGTGTGTAAAGTGTGTAGTTGTTAGGCTGTGATGTTGGGGTAATAGAGGGTCTTTGGTGTGTTAGATGCCCCCAGACATGCTTCCCCTGCTGTCCCAGTGTCATTCCAGAGGTGTTGGCATCATTTCCTGGGGTGTCATAGTGGACTTGGTGACCCTCCAGACACGGATTTGGGTTTCCCCCTTAACGAGTATCTGTTCCCCATAGACTATAATGGGGTTCGAAACCCGTTCGAACACACGAACATTGAGCGGCTGTTCGAATCGAATTTCGAACCTCGAACATTTTAGTGTTCGCTCATCTCTAATTGAGATGCATTTGTATATACCATACAGTGACATAGGTAATCCACTGACTACTAAAGACACATACTGATTTGTGCAGATTACTTGACCACTAGAGACACAGTATTGTATGGATACTTATTTTTAGACAATCCTCCTTGGAAAAAAATTCCATTCTTACATACAAGCCAAGCCAGAGTTCTTGTGCTGCGTCTAGGAAGAGCAGTCAGACACTCAGTGCTACCTACAGATGGGACACTGTTTTTGCTGGTAATTTGACTGTAGGTTAAAATGTTGGACTTTTGTGGCAAATTTCATGCCTTGCCCCTTCAAAACTCCAGTTGTTTTCCTGTTACATTGTACACATTAAATTGTCTCCATTATGTCATTTTCTATGTCTTTTAATGTGAGCTGGCAAAATTGTTATTCTGCATGTTTACTGTAGTCTACATTCATGATGAGCATTTCTATGGAAACAGTAAATATAGATGACAGCTCAATGTAATTTTTCAGTAATAGTGATATGGTTAATGACCTCATTGGTAAATGTTCATTTCATTGACATAGCAAGGCACTTATAGAACTCGGTAGGAAGTCATCTGTGTTCCTTCTTCACACTGAATGTCAAGCTGCATTGCAGTGATTCATACTGTATAGCTTAAGGTATTAGAAGTGTTTTTTTTCACTCTTACAATGGCCTAAACTAATTGAACAGCTCCTTTTTCATTCACAAGAGCCAAATATGTGGGGTTTTTTTTGTTTTGTTTTGTTTTTTTGCTTTGGGTTGTGTTGCGTATAGAAGTGAAATAAACTAACATGGAAAAAAATAAGAATGCCTTAGGTGTTATTCACAGTCCCGTATAGACCATCCTAACATGTGACGTGGGTGTGCCTTTAAAGGGGCTTTCCCATTTGCCCTCATTCTTCGATTTGTGTATTCCACGGGGTTTTTGCCTTCAGCCCCGGCGAAACTGGATACGGGATGGAAACCCGGCGGTCAGTTTTGAAACCCATTCACTTCAATGGGTTTGTAAAGGTGGCTGCCCATGTCAAGTGAATGGGTTTTAAAACTGATCGCTGGGTTTCCGTCTCCTGTCCAGTTTCTCTGGGGCTGAAGACGGAAACCTGGCCGAATAAGCAGAGGCCCAGGGGAGATGAGTAAACATAACTGTGTCACTTCCCCTAGGCTCTGTTACTTTATTCCCGGGCCTCTTACAGCCTCCTGAATGATGTCAGGGACAATGTGGATCACTGGTATAAAATGACGTTTAAGCTGACCCCTGCTGATTAAGGCCAATTCATTTGAACCTGGATCAGCTGGGGGAGACAACTGGGAAATGAAGATTAATTAAGGCGGTTGACTGCCTCCAAATTCCTATTTACTTCTGACCATGTGAACTGCCATTTAGGCTGAGGCTCCATGTTGTAGAAATTCTATTTTATTTGAATCAGATTTTGCTGTGGTTTTATGAGCCAAAGCCAATAGTGGCTATAAAAGAAATGGGAAATATATATGAAGTATTTATACTTCTACCGTTTGCTCAGTCCACTCTAGGCTCTGGTTTAAAAAAACTGCAGCAAAATCTGCAAAAAAAAAAAAAAAAAAGCAGCTTTTCTTCAATTTGGGGCCAAAGCCTTATATTGGTTTTACATGATACCTTAATGAGTTCTCTCGCAGCGATGGGGCCATCCCCACCACTGTTAGAGAAGTGTCTCCAGTGCCGCCTCCTTCTTCGTCCACAGCGTCATCTTCAATGTCTTCTTCCGACGCAGGCTCATAACTTCTAGCGGAGCAAACTGCACAGACGCACAGGCCACGGGAAAATGGCTGCTAATACTGTGCAAGCGGCCATTTTCCCGTGACCTGTGGGCCTGCGCAATCTGCTCTACCCAAGGCCTAGAAGTTACGAGCGTGCGCCGGAAGAAGACATTGAAGATGACGCTGCAGACGAAGAAGGAGGCGGCGCTTGGAGACACTTCTCTGAGAGCGGTGGGGACGCCCCCATCACTGTTTGACGCTGGGGCCGCCCCCATCGCTGCATACCGGTAAAAAACGGTATTTCTAAGGAGACCATGTCTAAAGGTAAGAGACGAATAGCCTTTCTAAAGGCTATTCCGACGTCTTACCCACAAAAAAACAGGTTTTAATGGTAGAATCCCTTTGATATAAAATAAGAGACATGGGCATATAAAATTAGATACACCAGCTCAAAAGCAAAATGTTTTGGCAACTATGTTATAAAGACCTGATGGATAAATAATAACAATTTTATTGTTAATAGTATTATTTTTATTAAGTAAATGTATGCCACTTCAAACTTTCACAGCATGAATGTGTATAAAAACAAATACCAAATAATAAATGGACACCAAATGTGACCTTACATTAAGTTTTCATAACTCAGCGGCTCCTAATAAATCAGAATGATACAGTGCTTGTTGTATCTTTGATAAATAAAACATTGTACTGCTTTAGTCCATCCAACACATCTTAGTGGAGAGAGTTAATATTACTTTCGTCAACATAAATTCATGTTTGAACCTGTTTTCTTTTCCACTCCGCGTATGATCACAATGTACCCAGTAACAATACTTTTATTGGGGAACAGAATGAATTACAGCTATTAAATTGGCTCCTTCACAGTTTTCAAATCTGTTGAACTTCCAGCATTTCCTTCATGCTGGATTCTTACAAGTTTTGCCAGTTCAAAAACCATAGCAAAGAATACGTGTTGCTAGGGAAAAATAACAGGGCCTTCAGAGAGTTCTGCATTTTTTTATTTTTTCCAGGGATTCTCTGTGAACATTGTGCTCTAGAAGAAAACCCTCATAAATGCAAAAATGCCTTTTGCAAGTTATCACTTTTTGGAAGAAGAACATACTTGAACCTAATACAAGGAAAAAAATTATTCACTCTCTAAAGTGTACAGTATTATTTGTAATATATGTGCTGGTAGCATGTATTACAATGACATATTAGTGGATTAAAATAACACGCCAGCAATGATATAATAATCAAAACCTTTGTATTTATTAGTTGTCTACCATCTGATTTCCTCCCCTTCTTGTATGGTTATAAGTGCAGACTACATCACCTTTCTCCCCTTAACTCACTGCAGAATCTGAATGCATTTGTATGATATGCAGCCTCAGTCTATCTCCTCTGCCCCCTACTTGTAATAAGTTTCAGCCTGTCAGCTCTTAGCAGCAGGAGGCAGAGTTGAGAGCAGTGGGAAGTTGTGTTTTGTGGGATTCACTGTAGGGACAGAAAGTAAATATGTGAATCACTGCAGCTAATCGTTGTATGGACTCCCCTACCGTACTGGACTCCCCTTATGTCCTGTTTAATGATTAAAGCATGGTCTTAATTATTAGTCAGAATTTTTGATCATATGACATGCTGCAGCTCAGTTTCATTCATTTTAATTGAACAAAGCTTTAGATAAGATAAGAATGGATAATCCTTTAATAATCCCAACATGGGGAAATTCAGTGTGTTACAGCAGCCATGTGAACAACAAACATGAGGTCATGAATTCGGGATACAAGTCCATTAAAAATGTATATAATTTAATTTATTTATTTATTAATCAATAAGTACAAAACCATATCCAAAATAGCACAGCCTCCATATACTGCCAATAAAGTATGAGCACATAGACAATATACTAGCTCAATAATAAAAAATGTAAAAGAAAAAAGAGAGGGACAGCACCGCGCTGTATATATTGTAGTAAGTGAGTGAAGTGACAATAAAATCCAGTTTAATGGTTATTTTCACCTGGCCGGGTTGTGAAGGATCACAACCCCCATGTAGGTTTTGGAACCGTTTACTAGGGGGTTCCTCCCTGGGGGTAGTGTGAGCTGCAACGTCCAATCACCAAGGTGTGAGGATATGAAGTCAAGGACCATCAACAAGGACTGCACTTTACCCGTAGGATTTTTGGAGAACTGTATTTTTATTGAGATTCACACACGACGCGTTTCGGGTCACACGACCCTTTTTCAAGTGTATAGGAAGGCCGCTTAGCTCGCTTTGGAGTTATGTTGGCCATTTCAGGAGACTGCTGCGGCTCTCCTCCTTCCTTTACGAGCTGGCCGTGCTTGTTCAGGCGGAACCTGAAGCACAGTCCTTGTTGATGGTCCTTGACTTCAATAATAAAAATAACCACTTGATTTCCCACTTTAATAAAAAGTGCTGATTCAGAACAT
The DNA here is from genome assembly GCF_031893055.1 of Leptodactylus fuscus. Lineage (NCBI taxonomy): Eukaryota > Metazoa > Chordata > Amphibia > Anura > Leptodactylidae > Leptodactylus > Leptodactylus fuscus. Next base: position 84,364,666 of record NC_134267.1, read on the forward strand.
TTACTTTTATAATTTATTATTTAGCACAGGAGTCACTCATAGCGTCATCACTGTGGCTAATAGAAGCCGTTGCTCTGCTATGATTTTATTCACTTTATTTTTTCATTGTATACAGCAGGAGGGAAGTTAGGAGGAAACAATGTAAATGCTGACTGGGACCGTCAGGCAATTCTAATGAATTTCCCACATTGTGAGTTAGCATCACAGGCGGATTGTGATAACGCAATATGTCTGTAATGTTACCAAATGCTAAATCTGTACCACTTTAGTATTCCAAGGAACAACTTGAAGCAATTTAGAGATAAAGGACTGTGGCAAAATATAAGCAACATCTTCTGATTTAAGCATTTTCTCGCTCTGTTTTATATGCCTGTAAATTTCTTAATCCAATGGCAGCCTCACTACCTTTCTGACCTCATTAAACCAATCGCATATTTCTGTATCTAAAATAAAAATTGACTATATTTAGAAATCACATGTTTTGTAGGTTGTAGTAGAACATGACATTTTTTATTTCCATTGTCAGCTTAAAAAAATCTGATAAACTATTCCAAATTAATTTGTACCAAAATACAGCATGTTCTGTTCAACCACAGAGTTATCATGCATTGTTAGTCAGAAAGCGAATTCCACTGTCTGTATTATGCAAGACTGAATCAGCTGCTTACCAGGAACATATTCTTTCACTTCAAAAATGTAACTATCCAATAGGGAAATCTGCGAGGGAAAAGTTTAATTGGGTTATTCATCACTGCATGTCCCTGGCTGGCTTCATTTATCATAGTAAGCAAAAATAGTTTATTACATTTTACTTACATGTTACAGGTTTACATAATGTGTCTGTATAAGAGCACAAGGAGGTCATAGACCAAAGCTCACCTGTAGTGCTGCCTGCCACTAGTTTTGTGGGATTTGTAGCTGATTCACTTTATTCAGTTAATACTGTGCTTTTATGTTTAACCCATTCAAATCACAATCCAGAAGTATGGAATGTTGCAAACACCAAGGAATTATTGGGGTTGTGTGGCTGGTATATATACTCAACAAGAAACTAACAGGGTTGTGTAATATACTTAACAAGAAATTATTGGGATTGTCTAGCTTTGTTTTTTTTTTTTTTTTTTTTTTGAGAATCAAAAAGGCATTAAAACATTCCTCATTATCACCCTGTTACTCCTGTTCTAACACTCTCCAGAGCCCTTTTTGGTCTCTACTTTGTTTCCTTCTTGGAATACATGAAATGTCCCTTAGCCAGTAGTTGAGGTGGGACACTGCTGTGGCTAGTGTGTCTACAGGAATTAGGGATCACTGGGAACCATTGGAACAGTATTGGAAAGATTGGAGCTCAGTCACTACTTTTATTTTTTATGCCATTCTGTCCATTTTTTAGGAAATATACCTATTTAAGGCTCCGTTCCCACGGAGTAATGCACCACTCATTCTGACACATAAACACTAGAGATGAGCGAGTAGTACTCGATCGAGTAGGTATTCGACTGAATACTACGGTATTACAGTCGGCCAATCAATGCTGGTTCTTCTCCTACCTTTAGAAGTCTTCCCCGCGGCATCTTCTGGCTCTGAATTCACTCTGCCAGGCATCGGGCCTGGGCAGAGCCGACTGCGCATGTCCGCACTACAAGCGGGCATGCACAGTCGGCTCTGCCCAGGTCCAATGCCTGGCAGAGTGAATTCAGAGCCAGAAAACACTGCGGGGAAGCTGCACGGAGAAGACTTCTCGGAGGATCCAGCCCGACCCTCACTCGTGGACTTGGTAAGTATAATTTGATTGAACGTTGCCTACCCCTGAAACAAGCATTTTCCCCCCATAGACTATAATGGAGTTCGGTATTCGATTCGAGTAGTCGAATATTGAGGGGCTACTCGAAACGAATATCGAATCTCGAACATTTTACTGTTCGCTCATCTCTAATAAACACGTGTCAGAGTGGGGCACTTCAAAACAGATCCCATTGACTTCAAAGGGTGCCGGCTTAGGCGCATTACACATTGAAATCAATGGGTTACAAGCCTCCCATTGATTTCCCACAAGTAATATTTCTTGAAGCAGATTTTTTTTAGCCTGAAAAAATGTCAGTGTGAACATACTCTTACAATAATTAGTTTGTCACATGTCCCACAAGTGGTATTTCTGTGTCCAATGTCACAGCAAGTGCGAGAGTACGCCAGCCCAGCACCATTCGGTATGACTGATTTCTGTACACAATATATAAATTCAGTTTTGGCCCATATTTTTTTTGAAAGTATGACAACTCATTAAAAAGTGTAATGAAAAATATTATGAACTGTCCCCATGTTCTAGGTTTACATGTCAAATTCAAATAGCGCCCAGCTTGACTAGATGTTTAGTCTAGCTAAGCGCTCGGCTTCAACATCAACAAGAAACTGCATTAGGCTTCCTAGAATTTTTTGTAGTATTTTTATGATTTGCCAAACATAACCATGAATATCCTGTTATACACAAGGGTTTTTTTCTGCTTTCTTGTAATTTCTGCATTTTTTCCTTAAGTTTGTAATTCAGGTGAAGATGACAAAGACATTTATTTAAGAAATCTGCTTGTTTCTTCACTTATTTGCCTCTTTCTGACATTGATCACATCTGTACAATACAACTCTATGGAGAGGGGATGGGAGAAGATAGGAGAGAATTATCTTTCTTCATATCTTTCTTCTTCCTCTCTTTCCCTCTCCCCTCACCATACAGCTCACTGTAAACTGATCTGTAGTTCAGAGCTATTGCTAATGTATTATGTAGTTTGTAATTATTTCTTTGGTCGCACAAATGCTATTTGAAATAGCCTTAAAAACCAACTAATTCTAAGGCCCCACGTTCTGGAAAGTCAGCTATTTTTTTGTTGCAGCTTTTGCAATTTTATTTTTTATTTTATTTTTTTTTTGAGCCAAAGCCAGGAATGCTTTTAGCATAAGGGAAAAGTATAAGTACCGTATTTCTGGGACTATTAGACGCACTGGCACCATAAGACGCACCCAGGTTTTAGAGGAGACAAATTGAGAAAAAATTTTGAAGCAAAAAATGTGGTAAAATATTTAATAATATAAATAACGTATGGGAGTTGTAGTTTTGCAACAGCTGTAAGACCACATTGACAGGTGACCCTGCATCTGTACGGAGATGCATAGAGCATCTATTTTTGCAGGGGCAGGTGTACTTTTTAGTTACACCATTTTGGGGAATGTCTATTGCTTTGATCACTTTTTATTCAAATCGGAGGCGAAACAGCAAAAAAATCATCAGTTCTGCACTTTTTTTAAAAAAAAATAAATATTTTTATAGGTTTTATAGACCAGTCATTTTCGGACACAGTGATACTGAATGTGTAGGTGTTTCACAGTAATTTTCTACCTTTATATGTATTCTAGAGAAATTGATTTAGAACTTTTTTTATATTCTTTTTTATTATTATTATTATTATTATTATTATTATTATTTTTTTACTGTTTTATTAGCCCTCATACGGGGCTTGAACTTTGGACCTTAGCTTTAAAAAAATATTTGGCACTGAGTCTTCTCAGTTTTAACTTTTCCGTTTGATACAGTTATCACCCATCCCCCAAGGATTAGTAGTAGAATTGCTAGAACATGGGGAGGGGACCCACTTCCCCCTCTATGTATGGCTCTGTATAAAGTGAAACCTCTCAGATGTTTTCAGATCTTGCATAGGGTGACTTTTGTTTTTATTTCATTTCCAACATCAGATCTGGAGTACAGAATTGCAGTACAGACAGTATGAGGACCCAAATGATCACAACAGTGTATGAAATGTACAGTAATGTAAACCCTGACATATACATATGCATTATATAGAACTGCTCAGTGAAAATTACAATATACCACACTAGCAAAGGCTTCTGAGGGACAGCATAAGAGAGTATGGAGGTCTAGAGAGCCCTGGAAGCAGGCAGTCCAAGTATGCAAGACCAGTCATTACTGTGTAAGCGGTGAACATGGGGGGCTCAATGTGCTGCAAATCTATTAATGAATGAAGAGTATGTAATATATTAAAACTTGTGAAAAATCTCTCTTTTATGGGAGAAGCTATTCTCTTTAATTTTGAAATACAAGAGAACAGTTGTGGATGGCCTGGCACAAAAACAAATATTCACAGCTGTATAAAAGATGTTACTGAGTACACAACTGTAGCCATGGCTACCTGCGTACTTTCATATATCCATTAATATGTACTTTTTTCTGGAAATACCATTATGAGGTAATGTAATACATTTTAAGTCCCACTATGCATGATTTTTAGAAATACTTTTGTACTGTGTCTGCTGTGTTTTTTTTTCTTATTTTGCTGCTTTTTTGAAGGTTGTGTAGGCATTATCTCCGGTGTGATCTGGTATCAGGCTTGGATAGATGACACTGTATGCTAAGCGTGACACTAGTATAGGTGATCTGATTAATGAGATTGTATGTCTGACTTTGTGTCCATCCAAAACAAGCGGTTTCACAGCGGAGAGGCTGCAAACGGACACCTGCAGATTTGCTTTAAAAACCCATTGAAATGAATGGGTTCTAAAATGGACCATTTGCAAGCCATTCCCTTTTTGTTTTTCTGCAATTTCAGCGGATTCAAGCTGATCGAGCCCCACATATGCGTGAATAGCCTTTAAAAAGGCTATTCAGGCACCGCTAAAGTTATATTAAACTACCCCCCAGTTTTAAAATAAAACCCTAAAACAGAATATGATCAACTTACATATCGTGCACAGTGGGCGGGCATTCAGGGTCCGCCGTCTTCTTCAGCCATGCCTCCTCTTCCAGCGATGTCCTCGGGTCCCGTCTAACTCACGAACTGACATTGATAAAAAATGGCGCGGGCACATGCGCAGTAGCCATAGTAGAAGCAGCATGCTACTGCGCATGCACCCGCGCCATTTTTTAACAATGTCAGTTAGCTAGTTAGACGGGACCCGAGGACAATGCTGGAAGAGGAGGCATGGCTGAAGTAGACGGCGGACCCTGAATGCCCGCCCACCGTGCACAATGGGTAAGTTGATCATATTCTGTTTTAGGGTTTTATTTTAAAACTGGGGGGTAGTTTAATATAACTTTAACAGTGCCTGAATGGCCTTTTTAAAGGCTATTCACGCATATGTGGGGCTCTATCAGCATAATTTTGCTGATAGAGCCCCTTTAAGTGATCTGCTTCAGCAGCTACAAGAAACTGCAGTAGGCTGAGGCTCCATGTTGCAGAAATGCAGCATTTTTATTGCAGATTTTGTTGACAAATTTTGAGCCAAAGTCAGGAGTGGCTTGAAAAGGACTGGAAAATATGAAGCAATCTCTTATATTTCTCCCTTCTGTTAAATGCACTCCTGGCTTTTGCTAAAAAATTTAAAAAAATAAATAAATAAAAAAAAAAAAAAGCAAAAAAAATCTACAACTAAAAGCAATGCTTTTTTCCATTACGTGGGGCCTTAGCAGAGTTTACGCTCCGCTGATTCTGAACGTAAACTCGTTTAGAGTGAGCAGCGTTAAACCAGCTCCCATTGATTTCTATGGGTGCCGGCATACGCGCGTATCACATTGAAAGCAATAGGTAAAAAAAGCCTCCCATTGATTTCAATGGGTAGCGCTCATATGCCGGCACCCATTCAAGTCAATGGGAGCTGGATTTTACGCGCTCATTCTGAACGACTTTTACGTTCAGAATGAGCGGAGCGTATACTCTGTGTGAAGTCTCCCTTAGCCTAAGCAGAAAAACGCTGCGGGAAAAAACATGGCGGCAACGCATTGCAGTTCTTCCCATAGCAGATTAGACAGAAAGTTTTTTTCTGCAGACTTTCTGCTATAATTTATGGTGGAACCACCGGCGTTTCCGTAGGTATAAGAGACATGCTGCAATATCCAAAACTTGCACCGGTTTTGGAAATCACGGAGTGTCTGCACTGCAGTTTTTTCCGCAAAGTGCACATGGGATTCTCTAGAATTCCATCGACTTTGCCCTTACTGTAAAAGGCAAATTGTGGCATTTCCATCCTATGGGGTCCCGGCCTTAAGGTTTCCTTCTACGATTTTTGAAGCATTGCTATGATTTGCAAAATCTCCTGCTTAAGGTTCATACGTTTTTAAACATGTTCTTATATTCTACCTTTTTTGTATTTTCTGCATTTAAAACATACAGTATATTTTCTAGCTTTTTAAAAAGACATTAAAAATGCCTTATCTAAAGCGTGCTGTGTTTTGAAAAAATTGCTGAAAACCAAAAAAAGAGAGAAAAAAACTTAACAGATAAAAAAAATCATTAATAGTGTGTTTTATATTTCACTATTGTGTTCAAGGCTACGTTCACATTATATTATTTTTAGAAATCATTAATGTTACAAATTGTTCCTCTGTTCGTACAAATGCACATCACATTTGCTGCAAGCTGTAAGTACAATATTTCGGATTGCTAGCAGGTCCTCTTTATTAGCATTGGCAGTTTATCACACAGGTTGAAAATATGCTTCATTCTCCAAAAATCACCAAAGCCACTGTATATGTGCAGAGAATCTAAGAAAGGAACAGCAAGGAGCAATGATTTAAGATGCAGGGGTTGCAGGGGTAGAATTCTTTCTATAATAATGTTATTATACGTACATGTCTACATTTGAGATTCCCGGATACCCTGTTGCTTATCAGAAAGAATTGCTGGTATTTATGTAGTGAGCAGGAAATCCAAGCTTGTAAAATCAGCAACGTGTTACCTTTCTTGAAAAGTAAGAATGGTGGGATAAGATATGTTGTAATGAATAAGTACAAGGCCATATGACATTTATTATAGGCAGATCATGAATTAAATTGTGTCATTTATTATACTATTTGTATACAGTACATGGTAGTTCTTGGAAAGTATCATATAAACTTGGCTACAAAGATAGTTCTCGCTGCATTTCTGCTGGACAGACGGTAGTGAAGTTTTCAAATGAGGTATAATTGATCCATTGTATATTCAGGTGAAATATAACTGAGCTGCTGCCCAGGGCCTTTAAAGGAGTATTCCTGGAAAAAACAGCCATAAGTAATAAAATATGCATTGAGGGTGATGTCAGCAGATATCATTAAAGATGCTGTACAATGCATTATGCAGGTTTGGGCTTCTAGACTGGCTGTAGTGGGCGTCAAATATCATCTAGAATTTTGACTCCATGGATAGAGACGTTGTAAAACTACATTCACATGAGCAACATTAAAAACGACTGTGAAAAGTGGCCATTTTTCATGGCTGTTTTGCAAGGGCTGATATTCATTATAGTGTATGGGGGGATACGTGAAAACGGGTAAAAATAGAGCATGACCTACATTTTGACGGTCTGTGACAATGAATTTTCAAAATAACAGTCATGTGAATACATACACAAACGAATATTAATATGACCGCATGACAGCTGTTAAAATGATGGCTGTCAGATGGACATTTTTAACGTTTGTTTGAATATAGGGTAAGCCTATGCTTACATACCTAGACTTTCCAGCTTACCAAATTTTTTTTTTTTTGACACTTTTCAGCCGGCTTTACAGACATGTATTACATTATTATGGCTAAATCTCTTAGGTCAGCCTTAGGTCTACAGATCCAAACCCACAGCTAGATCCTAGATTCCTATGATGCTGTGCCTTCTGGCCAGCAGACCTGCAGTCTGGCCAGGTCACAGGGTAAAACAGTAAACTCAATACGTTCTTCATCTTTAATAGAATATTTCATGTTTGCATATAGTGAAGCTGCTGGGTGATTTCTTCTGCCCTATCAGAGAGCAGGATAAGATGGAGGGAAAAATGTGCTCTCTGATATTTATTCTGCCTTTTAATAAGAAATCCACAGCCAAATAATAAAAACCTATATCATAGAGTTCATTTGTCCACATCTTTCCCTCTATTATGTCGTACTCTCATAAAATGTTTACATTTGGCCATAAAACTTAAATTTTGGCCATACTTGCCAGTTATAACTGGACCATTGTGTGTATGGTGTCCTCCTCACAGCAGATATCAATAAAAAGGGTGCACGGATTTCAACATGCTGACTACTTATTTCTCCTTTATTACCCTCCCACTCTTCTGAGCCCTGAAAAATAGGCCAACAGCAATTTCCTACATTTCACTTAAGCGTTTTCATAAAAAAGCAATAGCAAAACAAAGTCAGTAGTAAAGATGAGAGCAAAAGCTTACCACAACAGTATTGCACATCCAATTATATATGTCCTATACCGATAGTGCACTCTCCAGCACCAAGCCCGCTTCAACCCTTCATAGCGTATTTATAGCACAGCACCCTAATGTCTCCTCAGGAAGTGCAGATTGTAACTGGTCATAGCATTGCACTTCACTAACAAATCCCCAGGCTTTCTGTTTCTTCCACTGAGAAGTCTGAGTCAACGTTCAACTTTCAGGACAGATCCTCCACACTTTGAGGTATGATGCAGCCTGGCCACATGTGGATATTTACTACAATAGTCACATGTTACATTGAAATCAATAGGTTAATAAAAGGGTTATCTGGCCTAAAATTTTAATTTTTAATGAGACCAGGTGAGGTGAAAAAAAAAAAATACTCACTTGTCCTGGGTGCTCCGGTGCCTCCCAGCATGGTCCAGTCCTGCAGCTCCGTTTTTGCCATGTTTTTTACCATATTGAAAATCTCTTTTTTTCCTCTATATTTGGTGATGCCAATAATGAATGTTTCATTCTACAAAACTGCATCATAAAGTCAGTGCTTATAGTAATTCTACAGCGCAGATAAATGATAAACGGGAAATCCCAGCGCAGTAGCCTATGGTACAGAACAACAGAATACATGAACGATCTGAACATACATGACATGTGGTTACACCATTCTTAATGTCTTAAGAGTTTCCATCACAACAAGCACCCATTGTGTTTTGTGCTTCTAATGGAAAAAGTGATTCTTCTGATGAAGTACTGAATAATAGAGGCTTAATCCTAATATATCGTGTTCCTACATTACCACTTACTTTCACTTTCTGACAGACAAAAGCACCATTGATGCTTAAAATTGTGATATTTTGGATCAATAGAAAATAACTCTATAAAGTTATCTTCATTGAAGTGCCCGTAAATATTTGAATAACCCATAATATAACAATTCGGGTGCATCTTATGACTTTGCATTGTACCATTCCTCAGTTATTCCTATTAGAAAAATTTTATTGAATTAATTATTGAATTAATTAATTCATTCATTAATTAATACATTGATAGCTGGGTGTTACTAGCTGAGTTGCTGCATTCAGTGCTGACTGTGTAAGGACCCACCTCCTTCCCAAGGGGAATGGTAACACCCAATTGTCAATTCATTCATGAATTTTCTAGAAGAAATAAGAGGTGCAACACAGAGTTATAAGAAAAGTAGTTCCGGAATTGACATTCCATGGGGAACATTTCCATGCAGACAGAAAAAGTGCAAAATGTTATGTCAGTCCAGGTAGCTGCAACGGGGCTAAGGGATAGCAGTAGGGAATCTCGCCCTGCACTACTCCCACTAGCTATCCCGGTCCCTGCCTCACGGGTGTGGGTCGGCTGTACTCAGGCTAAGCCTGACCCCGACAGCTCCTCTCTCACTGATTCCGTAGGCCTAGAGGGAAGTGGGAGAAGGAATGCCCTATAAGATCTCTAGGGACTGGAGACTAAAGGGGGTCACCCCTAACGAACAAGTGAAGCTGCTACTGACAGGGACTGACAAGGGTGTGCGCTGACTAACAACACAAGCAGCACACAGGAAAAATGTGGGAAAGGATTCCCCCAAACCAATATGGGAAGGAACCTTACACTAGGAAACAAACACAGGGAAACTGAGTAGAAATCAAAGGATAAGGCAATTCACTCACACAGTCAATTATACACAGAGGGAGGATTGGTGAACACAGAAGGGAAAACACACAAACCAACTCGTTCACCCAAACCTCCCAAAAAACCAACCACGGAACTTCCTCTATCCCAGAACACCACCTACTCCTCCTGCTAAGGCCTAGCTCTGTAAAAGCGACACTCAGCACAGAACCATGGGAGGCATGGGTTTATATACAGAGTAGAGACCACTCCTCCCAGGTGCAAATGGGAGGACAGACTAATCAACCAGGAAATAAAGCTGCCTACCAGCAGTGCGCGCGTGCAAGTCAGAAGGTGTGCACCAATACCCACGACAGGACAACCCCGCAGCGCCAGGATGCCACCCCAGACACTGCGCAGCCAAAAACTCCCCAGGTAAGAAAAATAGAAAGTAAAGAACCTAAATACTCCTAACACAAAACATGCAGCACGTACTGACTACTGACAAAATAAAGATCCCCAACTCTAACCAGGACTACAAAATCCCAGTTACCTTCCCCTGCAGCACACCTAATGTGGTGTATTTAATAATATGTACCAAATGTACGAGGGGGAGACACTTTATGTAGGGGAGACAGGGCAGTCACTCAGAAAGTGGATGAACTCACACCATCACACGATTACAGAGCAGAGAATGGACCTCCCTGTACCAAAACACTTCTGCAATCAAGATCATAATATCATCAATGACATGAAGATTTTGGTTTTAAGGGGGAATTACAAATGTAAAAGCGGCAGGAGAGTATGGGATTATAAACTCATGACCACCTTTGACACATTCCAGAGAGGGTTAAATCTGTCGCATGGATTTATGTCCTTCTACAAGAACCAGGTATCACATCACCAATCAAAGGGACCATAAAAACTCAGAGGGCCATCCTGTGAACTAATAATTTTTTTTAATTTATCTATTTATTTGGGCGTATACTGCTTTCCATCACCTGTTGCACCGAACACTTGATTCCTGTGCTCCTTTTTGTGAAAAAATATGCATGTCTTCAGAAATTGTCATACCATGCTTGATGAAGAGACCATCTGTCATCATTTTTGTTAGCCATTAAAAAGGTTACTACTCTCAATCTTTATATTTAATATCCACTGGCTAATATTGTACAAAGATATAGTTTTCCTTAGGGAAAGTATGTAATAATTCTCATTTTCATACATTGCCTAAAAACGCCGGGCATTATATACAATGCGTAGGCATTCTATAAAATGCCGGGTGGTAACATATATACAGATGGGTAGTTTTGTTCTTCTTCTGGCAAAATCTAATAGGCCTTCCTCCATGGTAGACCCTGAGGCCATTGTAAGGCCTTTGCAACTACTGTCAACAAATAATCCCATTGCAGTGAGCCAATGGATTGAGAAAAGGAGCTTCTCGCCTTTTGAAACCACTTGGGAGATCTAACAGGTTTAAGTAGCCTGGATACAAGCTTCCTAAAATACAGGTGGTAAGAGCAAGTGCCCAGCAGTCATAATACAGCAGAACCCCTACTCTTTTTTTCCAACATGGTAAACCCATGCAACACTTAAATTAGGCTGCAGTAAAAAAAAGCAATAGCCTAACCTAAGGCTCTTAGTGACTATTGTAACTCCCATAGTGGCCATTAAGGGGTTAAAATGAATATGTTTTACAGCCCTGAGTATATACACACATAAAGAGGCCAATACTGCATAGTGTGGTTACGGGACTTAACTCATATATACAAAGAAAACAACCATATCCACAAATAAATATAAAAGTATATTTTATTACTATCCAATTAAAAAGTTTTTCACATGGACATACAATAATACATTACATAAATAACATAAAGTAAACGGGCTAAACCGTAAGGTTTATAGGTGCCAGCAAGCCAAAGTGATGTAGGTGAGACAAAGACATAGGTATTTGAAATCAGTATTTAGCCATGGGCAGGGCAACTAACGGGTTAATTGAATAGTATACATGCATACATATATACCATGATAGAAAAAAGGACAACTAGTCCATTAATATGTAAAGTTACACATGGCATAATAATCAAAGATCACAGAACTCAATTATATCCCAAAGTGCCCACATATGAATAAGAGATATGCCTTAGCTCACCTTAACATCATATAAACTGTCCGACGCGCGTTTCACCCCTGCTACAGGGCTTCGTCCAGGGACAATTGTCAACTAGAGATGACGTCTATTTATAGTCCATAGGCTTCCGCCTATGTCAAATAAAATGGCCGCCGCCAATTGCATTGCGCATGCGGGAATTAAATAAACCCGTATAATACAAAACACCAGGACATATATCCCATCACGTCTGCCAAAATATGTGTATATATGTATAAAGCGCCTTTGCGCACAACAAACCTCTGATATAATCCTAAGATCCCTTTTAGATGTTCCCGGATCGAGCACTGTCCAAGTGCGCCTGCGCGAGACTCAATCTCGCGATACTACGCTCGCTTCAATTTACAGGCGGGTAGATGATTCCATCTGTACCGCCCACTGCCGTTTTCCACTGTTGCTCTGCTATAGGTCTTAGTACGCCTGCGTGAGATTACAACTAGCGATACTGCATTTACTCAAGTGTATAGGTGTACGGACTGTTCTATCTATGTCATCTACTACTCTTTAATACTATTATTACAATATCGTAGATGGAAAATAGGTAACAGATCCGTCATAGTATCACAAAAATTACTAAGTATTTATGTATAAACCTGATCCTAATTATAAAATACTATAACTCAAGATTATAAATAGACATATATCATAAATAGAAACAATCCACCATTTAAGTGGAACATATGCATAATTTTAAGAATGATTTTTAGAAAGAGCACTTATAAAAAAATGCTCACATATTAATAGAAAATAAAAATAAATAAAAATAATAATAATAAGAGGGGTAAAGAAAAAATAATAAAATAAAAATAAAAAAATATAAAATAAAAAAGGGGGGGTGCCAGTGAAAAGTGCCGGTGCGCAAGTGCAAGGGAGAGTGAAGAAACAAAAGGAAAATAACATTAAAATTACTATAATGCAATATCGTTAATGAACAATAGTAATAGCAATTAGAATGATTCTATTAGGATCATTTTAGTCGGTTGTCAGATTTCATAGGTAATAAGATGTCTACTATCCAGTGGATTTCACTCAGGTAAGGAAGAAAGTCCGGTGTTTACATACTACAAAAACAAAAACAAAAAGTATAAGTACGTCATCACACAACAAGAAACAAAGACCAAAAAACATAAAATAAACAAAATAAAAAATTAATGATTAAAACAATAGTATCCACTACATAATACAAAACTACCATGGATATAATCCATATTATTTAAGCAGAGATAATCCGAAACAGACACAAACCTTAGAGAAATGGGGCAAAGCTAATGGTCTCATTTAGACCCTGCGGTTGGAGTGTCCCCAATGTGTGAATCCAGCGACTCTCCATTTGTGCCAATCTTTTCTTCCAATCTCCTCCCCTAATACCAACTTGGACTTGATCTATTGCTCGCACCCTAAATAAAGATGGATCTGAGTTATGAAATGCATGAAAGTGCCTGGGGATTGTTTTTAATTGACTGACATCAGTTATTCCCCTACTGTTTTGAATTCCCAAAACATGTTCTCTTACCCTGCGTTTGAACTCACGTGATGTTAACCCAATATAAATCAAATTACAGGGACATGTCGCGAAATAAATTACTCCCGTTGATTGGCAGCTTAAATTTTTCTTGATCTTAAAGATCTTACTCCGATCAAAATTCCAAAATGTATCAGTCGCATCCACATTAGTGCACGCTACACATTTTCCACAGGGTTTACATCCTGGCTTTGGTCCAGAATGTGTTAATATCTTCTGTCTTGGATTCCCTTCAAAATGGCTATGCACCAATCTATCACGTAGGTTTTTAGCCTTCCTGTATGTGATAGAAGGGGTAGAGGTCAGGTATTGTTTCAAAACTGGATCCCTCAACAGAATTCCCCAATGTTTTCGCAAAATGGATCTCTGTCTAGACCATTGCGACGTATATGTCGTAATGAATCGTATTTTATCATTTACCCGTTGCTCATTACCTCTGATGTATCTCTTCTTCTTGAGCAATTCATTACGGTTGGTGGTACTTGCTCTTAGGTGCCCTCTGGATATAGATCTATTATTATATCCTCTATTTTGGAATCTCATGCATAAATCTTTTGCTGCTTTCTCAAAAGATGTATCTGTAGAGCAGACTCTCCTCGCTCTAAGAAATTGACCAATGGGAATGTTTTCCACTAAATGTCTGGGATGTGCAGACCTAAAGTGGAGAAGGGAGTTAGTCGATGTTGATTTTCTGAATAAGTCAGTCTGTATTAATCCATCATCACTCACTCTCAGTGTGATATCCAGAAATTCAATCGTCTCACGACTATATTTCCAAGTGAGTCTGATATTGTTATTATTATTGTTGAGGCCTTTCATGAATTGTTCTAATTCCTCCAGAGTACCCTGCCAGATAAATAGCACGTCGTCGATGTAGCGCCACCAATATTGTACATGCTCGATGAGTGGGATGGGCTCCGTTAGAAAAATGTGTCTCTCCCACAGTCCCAAGAAGATGTTGGCATATGAGGGGGCACAAGACGCCCCCATAGCTGTACCTTGGAGCTGTAGGAAAAATGATCCGTCAAAAGTAAAAAAATTATGTGTTAAAATAAATTTCAATAATTCCAATAGGAACCCACTCCACCCAGCTTCCATGTCAGACATCTCAAAGAAAGTTTTTACTGCCAAAAGGCCATCACTATGTCTGATAGATGTATATAAGGCTTCAACATCGCATGTCACGAGGAACATATCCTCATCAAGATGTAACCCATCCAACGTGATCTACTAGATTTTCAAAATGATCAAGTATACAGATGGAAATATAAAAGGACAAACAGAAGTCGTTCTACTTCGGTTTCTTCTACCAGTTCTACTGGGGGTGAATCATCATATTCCTTCAAAAGGGAAAGACATTTCACCAGACAATTTAAACGCAAACAGCACGATAATGAAGGTGGGGCAAAGAAAAAAGCTATACATCAACCTACGGGCGGAGCGAATTCAGAGTCACTACAGGTAATTAATTTGTCAGATGTTCAACTGACCCAATCTCAATTGGAAGTATTAAAACTTGGCCTTAACTTTATCCCTTCTTGTAAATTTGATTCCTTTACAGCAATCAAAGATCTGCATTTGTTCGCCCATAAGTTAATCTTTAAAAGATTGTTTCATCAAACTAACACTCTATTTCCCACAGTAACAGAACAAAATGCGCTACAGACATTAAGAGAACTGCTTGATGAACAATCACCTGAGCCCACTCCAAGATTTCCAAAATGTATCATCCCTTCCTCTAAGAAATTTCCACCGCTTAATATAGTAAACAATGTTGACATCTTTGTTCAAATGGTGAGTGACGAGTTTGCTAAATTACCAACACATACAGGGTCATATAATATTACTAAGGATCAGAAAAAAGCAATTGATGAATTGGCTGCCCTTTCCAATGTATTGATAAAACCAGCAGATAAGGGGGGCAACATTGTGATCTGGCCAACTAATATGTACAAAAAAGAGGCATATCGCCAACTTAGAAATGGGACATGTTACAAGAAGCTAACATTTAACCCTTTGAGTCAATTCACTTCTGAATTATCTATTATTTTGCAGGAGGCTGTGAGATGTAACATCATTACTCAACAACAAATGGGTTTTTTGCTGCCAGAATTTCCAACAATTTCTACATTTTATATGCTTCCTAAAGTACATAAAAACTCGGTCTGCCCTCCCGGACGCCCCATTATATCAGGTATAAATAATCTATGTGATCCTATATGTAGATTAGTTGACTTTCACCTTAAGACAATTGTTGAAACCATACCATCGTATATTAAAGATTCCTCAGATATCCTTGCCAAGGTGGATGGGTTACATCTTGATGAGGATATGTTCCTCGTGACATGCGATGTTGAAGCCTTATATACATCTATCAGACATAGTGATGGCCTTTTGGCAGTAAAAACTTTCTTTGAGATGTCTGACATGGAAGCTGGGTGGAGTGGGTTCCTATTGGAATTATTGAAATTTATTTTAACACATAATTTTTTTACTTTTGACGGATCATTTTTCCTACAGCTCCAAGGTACAGCTATGGGGGCGTCTTGCGCCCCCTCATATGCCAACATCTTCTTGGGACTGTGGGAGAGACACATTTTTCTAACGGAGCCCATCCCACTCATCGAGCATGTACAATATTGGTGGCGCTACATCGACGACGTGCTATTTATCTGGCAGGGTACTCTGGAGGAATTAGAACAATTCATGAAAGGCCTCAACAATAATAATAACAATATCAGACTCACTTGGAAATATAGTCGTGAGACGATTGAATTTCTGGATATCACACTGAGAGTGAGTGATGATGGATTAATACAGACTGACTTATTCAGAAAATCAACATCGACTAACTCCCTTCTCCACTTTAGGTCTGCACATCCCAGACATTTAGTGGAAAACATTCCCATTGGTCAATTTCTTAGAGCGAGGAGAGTCTGCTCTACAGATACATCTTTTGAGAAAGCAGCAAAAGATTTATGCATGAGATTCCAAAATAGAGGATATAATAATAGATCTATATCCAGAGGGCACCTAAGAGCAAGTACCACCAACCGTAATGAATTGCTCAAGAAGAAGAGATACATCAGAGGTAATGAGCAACGGGTAAATGATAAAATACGATTCATTACGACATATACGTCGCAATGGTCTAGACAGAGATCCATTTTGCGAAAACATTGGGGAATTCTGTTGAGGGATCCAGTTTTGAAACAATACCTGACCTCTACCCCTTCTATCACATACAGGAAGGCTAAAAACCTACGTGATAGATTGGTGCATAGCCATTTTGAAGGGAATCCAAGACAGAAGATATTAACACATTCTGGACCAAAGCCAGGATGTAAACCCTGTGGAAAATGTGTAGCGTGCACTAATGTGGATGCGACTGATACATTTTGGAATTTTGATCGGAGTAAGATCTTTAAGATCAAGAAAAATTTAAGCTGCCAATCAACGGGAGTAATTTATTTCGCGACATGTCCCTGTAATTTGATTTATATTGGGTTAACATCACGTGAGTTCAAACGCAGGGTAAGAGAACATGTTTTGGGAATTCAAAACAGTAGGGGAATAACTGATGTCAGTCAATTAAAAACAATCCCCAGGCACTTTCATGCATTTCATAACTCAGATCCATCTTTATTTAGGGTGCGAGCAATAGATCAAGTCCAAGTTGGTATTAGGGGAGGAGATTGGAAGAAAAGATTGGCACAAATGGAGAGTCGCTGGATTCACACATTGGGGACACTCCAACCGCAGGGTCTAAATGAGACCATTAGCTTTGCCCCATTTCTCTAAGGTTTGTGTCTGTTTCGGATTATCTCTGTTTAAATAATATGGATTATATCCATGGTAGTTTTGTATTATGTAGTGGATACTATTGTTTTAATCATTAATTTTTTATTTTGTTTATTTTATGTTTTTTGGTCTTTGTTTCTTGTTGTGTGATGACGTACTTATACTTTTTGTTTTTGTTTTTGTAGTATGTAAACACCGGACTTTCTTCCTTACCTGAGTGAAATCCACTGGATAGTAGACATCTTATTACCTATGAAATCTGACAACCGACTAAAATGATCCTAATAGAATCATTCTAATTGCTATTACTATTGTTCATTAACGATATTGCATTATAGTAATTTTAATGTTATTTTCCTTTTGTTTCTTCACTCTCCCTTGCACTTGCGCACCGGCACTTTTCACTGGCACCCCCCCTTTTTTATTTTATATTTTTTTATTTTTATTTTATTATTTTTTCTTTACCCCTCTTATTATTATTATTTTTATTTATTTTTATTTTCTATTAATATGTGAGCATTTTTTTATAAGTGCTCTTTCTAAAAATCATTCTTAAAATTATGCATATGTTCCACTTAAATGGTGGATTGTTTCTATTTATGATATATGTCTATTTATAATCTTGGGTTATAGTATTTTATAATTAGGATCAGGTTTATACATAAATACTTAGTAATTTTTGTGATACTATGACGGATCTGTTACCTATTTTCCATCTACGATATTGTAATAATAGTATTAAAGAGTAGTAGATGACATAGATAGAACAGTCCGTACACCTATACACTTGAGTAAATGCAGTATCGCTAGTTGTAATCTCACGCAGGCGTACTAAGACCTATAGCAGAGCAACAGTGGAAAACGGCAGTGGGCAGTACAGATGGAATCATCTACCCGCCTGTAAATTGAAGCGAGCGTAGTATCGCGAGATTGAGTCTCGCGCAGGCGCACTTGGACAGTGCTCGATCCGGGAACATCTAAAAGGGATCTTAGGATTATATCAGAGGTTTGTTGTGCGCAAAGGCGCTTTATACATATATACACATATTTTGGCAGACGTGATGGGATATATGTCCTGGTGTTTTGTATTATACGGGTTTATTTAATTCCCGCATGCGCAATGCAATTGGCGGCGGCCATTTTATTTGACATAGGCGGAAGCCTATGGACTATAAATAGACGTCATCTCTAGTTGACAATTGTCCCTGGACGAAGCCCTGTAGCAGGGGTGAAACGCGCGTCGGACAGTTTATATGATGTTAAGGTGAGCTAAGGCATATCTCTTATTCATATGTGGGCACTTTGGGATATAATTGAGTTCTGTGATCTTTGATTATTATGCCATGTGTAACTTTACATATTAATGGACTAGTTGTCCTTTTTTCTATCATGGTATATATGTATGCATGTATACTATTCAATTAACCCATTAGTTGCCCTGCCCATGGCTAAATACTGATTTCAAATACCTATGTCTTTGTCTCACGTACATCACTTTGGCTTGCTGGCACCTATAAACCCTACGGTTTAGCCCGTTTACTTTATGTTATTTATGTAATGTATTATTGTATGTCCATGTGAAAAACTTTTTAATTGGATAGTAATAAAATATACTTTTATATTTATTTGTGGATATGGTTGTTTTCTTTGTATATATGAGCCCTGAGTATATATGTACACATGCATATAGTCACCCAAAAGCTCTCTCTTTTACTCTAAAAATAGAACCTAAATAAATATGCCATGGTTTGTGTTTGTTGTGCTGTTTTCTGGAAGAGCACGCTATAAGAACACACTTTAAAACCGCTAAATATATTATTGTTTTCCTTATTTTCTTCTGAGAGTGTGAGATGGGACTTAGCTGCATCGCTCTGTAATTAAGAAGGAGGATTGCCAAGGAGTAAAGTGGCTTTTTTTCCACTGCAACCCAAATCTTCTTTGCAGAAAGAACTTTAGGGGGAAAAAAATCCCCTCTCTTGCAGCTTTTAGTGTGCTTTATGGAGATTGTCTACTCTATTGAGCTCTGAACCACATTACAAAACATAATGTGAAAAAAGTTCCACAACAGTTCCAGCTATTGCTGCTGAATTTGGATACATCATTGGGTTTCTAGCTCATTCTTAACAACTGACAAAATATTTACTCGGCTCACTGCAGAAATGGATAACATTTTCCAAAATATTTTACAGGGCTGAATTCAGAGTCACATAAATATGAGATGAACTCCCAGCACTCCCAGCACTAAAAAACTTTGAAAAGGTTTCCAAGAAAATAGATTTTAAGCAAATTTCTATGCAGCGCAATAACTATGTGAAACATGTAGAGCTACTGGGTGCACAAGGGAGAGATGTGAGATTATGCTGTTTTCTAGATTCAAGTCAGGACAAGTTCATTCCATGTCACAGGAAGTAGAAGATGGGATTTCGTTAGTACAAGGCATTTTATTGCCTTAGCTGCTCTAAAATGTTATATATACTGGGATAGCGTATATCCCATGCGGTGTACCGTCTGATGTTTCATTCTAATGGAATATTTCCACAGTGATGAAATGTAATAATTTAGTCTCTGTATATCGCCACAGTGGATTTAAAACTAAAAATTGTATGAGATTGAGGTGTAGATTTTCAGCCTTAGTCCAAAGGGGGTTAAACAGATATCAAATAGATTAAGTATTGTATCAAGCATTTAGGGATTATGGCCATTTTCATATTGTACCCCCATTTTCTCAGGTTTAAAAGCAGTTGAAGATCCAGTGTGGTCCAGTGTTGTACTTCCCTGTAGAGGCCATATTATGAAATGTTACTGTCCAAATAGTTCTGAGTTGAATTGTATATAGAATACTACACATGTAATTCTACAAAATAAATAGAGGTATTAACATAGCTACCCTGTGGTCAGTCATCGGCTGGTTTGGATAGATATCCAGGACATCAACACACCACTCAATTCAATGAAACCCTGTGTGCAGGGATAGCATCCCCAATACTAGCAAAGCAGGATTTAGCAGGTAAGTATATTATCTTTTTCTCTAACTTAAAGCAACTGTCCAGTCAATAGCTTAAAAATAATATGTAAGTCAGTACTCACGGGATGATCCCCTGCTATTTATTTTCCTTACATTTTGGCTGAGATCCATAAGAGCAGAGCAGTGATCTGTGAGTACACCATATCTTCATTGTTTATAGGTTTCCTTAGGTAGTCTAAAATCTTTCTACTATCTCATATTTGGTCCAGGCTACAGCTCCCTCTCTACCCCTGCAACTCCACCATTTCTAATTCACTGCTGTATACCACATGTCCGTCAAAAGTTAGCTATAGAGATGAGCGAGTAGTATTCGATTGAATACCTCCCCTGCATAGGTATTGGTGTACTCGGTCGAATACCACGTGGTAAACACAGTAAAAATTTGACTCCCCTCCCACCTTTCCTGGCGTTATTTTTTTTACACCAATACCTATGCAGGGGAGGTATTCGATCGAATACTACTCGCTCATCTCTAGCTACATACAAACTTGGTGCATGTAGATTTGGATCCCATACAAGGGTAATGAGATTAAGGCAGGACAAAAAAATATTAAGAAACAGCCATACAGTGGGGCAAAAAAGTATTTAGTCAGTCACCAGTAGTGCAAGTTCCACCACTTAAAAAGATGAGAGGCGTCTGTAATTTACATCATAGGTAGTCCTCAACTATGAGAGACAAAATGAGAAAACAAATCCAGAAAATCACATTGTCTGATTTTGTAAGAATTTTTTTGCAAATTATAGTGGAAAATAAATATTTGGTCACCTACAAGCAATCAAGATTTCTGGCTCTCACAGACCTGTAACTTCTTCTTTAAGAGTCTCCTCTTTCCTCCACTCATTACCTGTAGTAATGGCACCTGTTTAAACTTGTTATCACTATAAAAAGACACCTGTGCACACCCTCAAACAGTCAGACTCCAAACTCCACTATGGTGAAGACCAAAGAGCTGTCAAAGGACACCAGAAACAAAATTGTAGTGCTGCACCAGGCTGGGAAGATTGAATCTGCAATAGGCAACCAGCTTGGATTGAAGAAATCAACTGTGGGAGCAATAATTAGAAAATGGAAGACATACAAGACCACTGATAATCTCCCTTGATCTGGGGCTCCATGCAAAATCTCACCCCGTGGGGTCAAAATGATCACAAGAACGGTGAGCAAAAATCCCAGAACAACGCGGGGGGACCTAGTGAATGAACTGCAGAGGGCTGGGACCAATGTAACAAAGCCTACCATCAGTAACACACTACGCCGTCAGGGACTCAGATCCTGCCGTGCCAGACGTGTCCCACTGCTTAAGCCAGTACATGTCCGGGCCCGTCTGAAGTTTGCTAGAGAGCATTTGGATGATCCAGAAGAGTATTGGGAGAATGTCCTATGGTCTGATGAAACCAAACTGGAACTGTGTGGTGGAAACACAACTTTTCGTGTTTGGAGGAAAAAGAATACTGAGTTGCATCCATCAAACACCATACCCACTGTAAAGCATGGGGGTGGAAACATCATGCTTTGGGGCTGTTTCTCTGCAAAGGGGCCAGGACGACTGATCCGGGTACATGAAAGAATGAATGGGGCCATGTATCGTGAGATTTTGAGTGCAAACCTCCTTCCATCAGCAAGGGCATTGAAGATGAAACGTGGCTGGGTCTTTCAACATGACAATGATCCAAAGCACACCGCCAGGGCAACGAAGGAGTGGCTTTGTAAGAAGCATTTCAAGGTCCTGGATGGGCCTAGCCAGTCTCCAGATCTCAACCCTATAGAAAACCTTTGGAGGGAGTTGAAAGTCTGTGTTGCCAAGCGACAGCCCCAAAACATCACTGCTCTAGAGGAGATCTGCATGGAGGAATGGGCCAACATACCAACAACAGTGTGTGCCAACCTTGTGAAGACTTACAGAAAACGTTTGACCTCTGTCATTGCTAACAAAGGATATATAACAAAGTATTGAGATGAAATTTTGTTACTGACCAAATACTTATTTTCCACCTTTGTAAATTCTTACAAAATCAGACAATGTGATTTTCTGGATTTGTTTTCTCATCTTGTCTCTCATAGTTGAGGTCTACCTATGATGTAAATTACAGACGCCTCTCATCTTTTTAAGTGGTGGAACTTGCATTATTGGTGACTGACTAAATACTTTTTTGCCCCACTGTACACATAATAAGGAAAAAGTCACATGAAGTCACATGTAGAGCAGACGTCTCATTTAGGAATACTGTACTTGTAGTGTAACCTCCTGCTCCTGGCACCAGCACCATCTCTGCCTACTGGAAGGACAGTGACATTACTCTTCCCTCTATATTCTCTGTGTAAGAGGCCATAAGTATACCCTGCACTAACGCGTTGTCACCTTCCTGACTGCTGAATCATCAGTCGTAACTGTAAGAACACTTTCTAGCCCCTGCCTGAGAAAAAGTTGTCTAGTACTGCCCATGTAGTTTCATCACAGAAGAGGTTCCAGTAACTGCACAGGTGAAAAATGTGTCACCAAAGTCAGACTCACACTATTGCTATGCAACTACCCTTGTATAATATATCAAAAATACTGAAGAATCTGCAAGAAAAAGAACAAATAAAAGATTGACAGATGGAAAACATACTTGGAACACGTATGAAACTTTATTTTTGGGTGGAAGGCTATAATTTACAGAAGCAATCAAGCGGTCGGTGCTACACTGTTTCCATAACACCCATAAAAGTGAATATGAACCACAAAAACATCGTAACTTGCTGCACTACACTGTTTCAGTACACCCACCCCTCAATCACTTCAGTCACCTGGCTGTCTCCGTATCCCCTGACCACCTTCCAGCTGCATATTTACATCTCAGCCATCAATTGTTGAGATAGGAATAACTCTTTACAGCATGTTTACACTGGTGCACTAAGACGTGCAAATCCTAACAATTACTGATGAGTGCAAATTTTAGAAAAGGATCAGTGTCAAATCAAACATTTAGTTTTGATCGTGAATGATGATTCCACCGTAAAAAGCAATGCTATATGTGAATAATGTTTATGGTGTCATTTTTGTTTACACAACCCTGTTATATCAGGATGTTGGCTGTACAATACAGCGGGCGCAGCTGCTGTACCCACATCTATACTGAATGTTAACAGAACAGAGTTTACAGGAATACAAAGAGGTCAGCTGCCTAACAAAGATATATAGCAACAGCTAGGAGGCTGTGGTCAGAAATATCATGAATCACAATTATGACATTTCTGGGCCACCCAGTTTGAACCATAGCTCTATCTGTTTCTTTTTCTCTTTGCTGCTGCTGCCACCAGCATCCTGCAGCAACCAGGAGCAAGAGAGGTAATGCACAGGGGGTGTCACAAATCCACAACTAATTTAGCATGTATAATGCTATGTTCACACTTCCATTGTATAGCTTGTTGGTCTGATCCATAATATGATCAGAACAACAGACAGAAAAAATCATAGAATGAAGGAGGAATGCAGAAGGTTAAAGGGGCTATATCATTGGGAAAAGTAATTTTTAACTAATCACATTCTTACATGGCCTTTAGAAAGGATATTTCACACGTAATTTTTGTTTGTAAATTGCCTCAGTAATGTTTGAATAAGCCCATTTTTATTCATATGCTAATTAGGCTCCAGCGCAGTGCAGTGCACAGGAAGTTGTCAGTCAGCACTCCTCTCTATGCTGTGTGCTGTGTATGAGAGCAGGGAGGAGGAGTCAGCAGCAGCAGCAGCCTGTGCTGTATAATCAGAAGACATTGCACAATGAGACTTCCAGGGTGCACTGAGAGGCTAATTAGCATATGAATAAAAATGGACTTATCCAAAATCTACTGAGGCAATTTACATACAAAATATAGGTGTGGAATGGCCTTTCTAAAAGCTATGCGAGGATGTGATTAGTTATAAATAACTTTTTCCAATGATAAAACCTCTTTAATCACTTCCCCACATTTTTCTATTTTTTATTTTTTACTCCCCACTTTATAAAAGCTTAAACTTTTTTATTTTTCTGTTCACTAAGCCATATGAGGACTTAATTTCTGCATGACAAATTTTACTTTGTTATGATATCATTTAGTATTCTGTGCAATATCCTAGGAAATTTAGAACAGTACTTTCTTATGGGCTCTCTTTTTTTGCACTCATTGTGCACCCAAAATGACATGTCACCTGTATTCATTGGATAAGTACAATTTCAGAGATAACAAATTTCTATGTTTTTTTTTTTACATTTTAACCCCTTAAAGAAAACTTTTCATCACCTACTCCAAGGTCAGCACAATTGGAATTTTTTCTCTATCCCCCACCATTCCCATACAATCAAAGCTGTTATTTTTGGTGCCCGAAAGGCTACTTAGGCTCTGTACTGTCAGGAAGGCAATGTGAGACAGGAGGAGACAAGCAGTGTTTTTCTGAGCTCACTGCCACTGTCCACCTCTGATTGTAGCTCTCAATCATGCCCTATTTCCTTCTCTTGCCTGACACCACCCTCTTGATAGTACATATCCTAAATATCAGGCACCAAAACTAACAGCACTGATTGCCCCAGGATGGTGAGGGATAGAGAAAAAATTTGAGGAAGTGGTAAAAAGTCCTCTTTAAAAAAATACATTACGAGGCAAAAAACATACTCTTATTTTTTTTTTCCCCTCCTACACTGTTTACTGTACAGGAAAAATATTATCTTAAGTTTGTAGACTGAGCATTTTCGTGCATACCTCATGCGTATGTGTTTCACATTATTTATATACTTTTACATATATTTTAGGGAAAGAGAACATGATCTGTTACATGCGTAGGAGGTGCCGTGGGGGTAATGTCCAAGTTCAGTGCAAGCACTGATTGTGGGCATTGCCCCCGGTTTGACCTGACATCCAACTGAAGATTTCTTTCATCCTGGATAGTGTTCTGTTCCACTGAGCCACTCGATTAGTCATGACATGGCTTTTGGCACCACTGTATGGCATCGAAATTATTACTGCTTAGTAAATTTATGTGTATTGTTTTGCCTATTATGTTTCTTAACTTCTGTTGTACATTAAAGAAAATTACACAGTAGTGTAAATTTAATTGTGAAATATAAATGTGTGTTGCCATAAGAAAGTAAAACATTGGGGCAGTTTTTGTGAAGAAAAACTGGGGCACACGCTTTACATCACATTTATTAATTGTTCTGGACATGGGAGCATGTATTACTGAAAAGGGGCGTGATCTAACTGCACTGCCATTTTTTTTTTTGATTGGGTAAACTAAGCCAACTAAGGATGTATAAACATAGACAAGACTGTCTAAATTGGCATTACATTCCATTGATTTCTATGGGTGCTGACATACGTGCGCTAGCCATTGAAATCAATGGGAGGGTTTTTTCTCTATTTCAATGTGGTACGTGCGTACGTGGTCTCAGTTTACACTATCTAACTTTTAGGCTAAGGCCCCATGTTTCCTAGTAAAGTAAATGAGATTCAGGCCAATCCCATCCATCTATTGCGGCAAAAAAAAAAAAAAATGCTGCAGATCAATTTTACCTGTGGAAATGTAGGTGTTTTTTTCTACAAATTTAATAAGTGAAGAAAACTTCTGAGAAAAACACAGCAAAAAAATACAAGAAAAAATGCTGCAGAAAAAAAAACACAGCACTTTTAGCTGCGTTTCGCAATGTTGGGCGTTAGTAAATCTGACTGTGATGAATCTGACACAGTATAAGACTCCCTAGAGTAACTTTGCGCTGTCTAATAGTCTGTATTAGTAAATCTGCCCCACCGTCTTCAATGTTTTTGTATGGCTTGTATATGGCCTGCACTTAATTCTAAGTGAATTTGTACAACATTAGCCATTGTACTGCAAGAAAGCACATTTTCTTCATGTATCTGATAAGCTGGTTATTTTCACAGCATGTTTTTACATTAATAAGATGAAGACATTTTGCTGAAGTTACTCCATAACGCTCCAAATGTTTTTCTATAAATATTAGGTTTGGCTGAGTGCGTACCGCAGCTGTGTGAGAGCTGGCATACCTGACAGTGGTAGTGGATCAATGGCAACAGTGCACTGTTGGGTTGGACCGAAGTGAATTCTCAAAGCTGCTGCAGTTGAACTGCAGGCCAAAAAAAGCCTGTCCTCATAAAACTGCACTTATTGTCATGAGAATGGCGCAGCTACTTTCCAAAACCGTTGCGAATTTCATATGTATATAAATGATAGATATATTTTTATAGTTGTGTATGTTTTATGTGACCATGGTTTATAGTGATACACTCCATTAAATATGTTAGAACTTGTAAGACATTGTATAAAGACGGAATAAAAAGATTAGTAAAATGCTGAAAATAGACCACCATCATAGCCCTTTTCTATGGATTCTGTCATCCTAAGATCATCAATGTCATATCAATCAGGGTCTGACATCCTGAACCCCATTAATCAACTAATTCAACTATTTAAAGTGAGTACTGTGGCCTCTTCACTACTTATCAAGTATAGTACATTATATAGATTCTGTCTTTGGAGTTACAAACAGGCCATGTGATCAATGAATTTGACATGTGTGACGGTTACCAGAGTGCCTCTGCAAATAGCAGATCTGTGGGGTCTCAAGATCTCTATCCTAAGGAAGAGCCATCGCTATCCATATTTTAGTTTTGGAAAACCCCTTTAGGCTGAGGCCCCACGGAGCGGAAACGCAGTTTCTTTTGTTGCAGATTTTGTTGCGTTTTTTTGCGCCAAAGCCAAAAATGGCTACAGAGGGAATGGAGAATATATAGGAAGTTCTTATACTTCTCCCTTCTTCTCAATCCGCTCCTGAGTTTGGCTCAAAGAACCGCAACATAGTCTGCAACAAAAGCTGCGTTTCCACACCGTGGGACCTCAGCCACGAAGCGGACTGCAGCAAAAAGCACTGCGGGAAAAAACACATCATAGTTTTTCCCACAGCGTTTTTCACAGAAAGTGAAATTTCTATTTCAGTTATACCTATTGGGAAACTGCCGGCATTTCCATTGATATCATTGACAGAAAATCGCAGTGTACCTGCTGTGCGTATTTTTCCACAATGCATCCCATCTAATTGGCCATGTTTTTTTCTGCGGCATTTCTGCCACAGCCAAACCACGGTCTTTATGACTCGTGGGGCTACAGCCTAAATGGCTTCCATTGTTCAGTGTACTAATCTTTGTGTCATAAAAGCTACTGTACATAGTTAGGACTGTTTTTTGCCTGAATAAGTGTACCGCAATCTTTGGGTTTCTAGTTGTCAAATCCTTCTAAATTGTTGGGAAAATAAGTTGCCAAATATATTCTTTCTGTCTGATTCAGAATATTTTACCTGTGTCTGGCTTATAATGTATGACAATCACTAAAGAACATGTATTACTATATATCAGTTTACCATTGAAGATATTGATATATTTGATGTCTTTCATATATAAAACACATTTTACTGTTGAAAGCGTTTCACAGAATTTGTTGAAATGTGATTAAAGAAAAAAAATACACTCATACTAACCACACTGGTTTTCTCAAATATGAATAAAAACAACCTAAATATAGTATTTTCCCGGGAACATATTAGGTTTTTTTTTTATTTTTTGTAAAGGAGAACTTTCTGGCTCCATCTAGTGGAATGGGAGGAGATGTGCAAAGGAATGCTTAACTTGGAGAAACCTGTTAGAAATTCTTAGTATGCTAATTACTTTTCTTAACTCCAGATCTTAGGTGTGAAAATAACACCAGAAAATGTATAGCTGGCAGTAGCAGTCACAAGTGAGGTACATAGATATTAATAGGGACATGTTAGACGCTTTGCAAAAACTCATTAATGTTGGTCATTTCTGAAACTATTTTAAAAACGTTACCAGGCACAGTTTGCACATGGTTTCATTCGCTTGTACATGCGCTGCTTATCTTTTTTTTTTTTTTTTTTTAATGTAGATTGTGAGCCCCACATAGAGCTCACAATGTACATTTTTCCCTATCAGTATGTCTTTGGAATATGGGATGGAAATCCATGCAAACACAGGGAGAACATACAAACTCCTTGCAGATGGTTTTATGCCCTTGGTGGGATTTGAACACCAGGACTCCAGCGCTGCAAGGCTGCAGTGCTAACCACTGAGCCACTGTGTGGCCCATGCGCTGCTTATCTGCACTGACATTGTATAGACCTGGATAATAATATTTTACAGTTAGGACTGGGTGCAAACTATAGGCCTGACCTGTGTTAATTGCAAGAATAAAGATGAAATATTGTGTAAGTGTAACATCTCTGCCTGTTCGGGTCACTGCACCACCCTCTGCTCGCATGCTGCGGCGCAGGAGGCGTGTGCAGTTTGAGAATCTGCTTAAAGTTTTTAGTTGCACTGTGTGAACACGGCTCTAGTCCTTAATTGGATTTGCACCACACCCGTCTTCTGCCAAGGTTGCCTCTGTCCATTAAGTGGTTAATCTGGCCTTGCCCTGTGATTGACAGCTGTCTTTCTGTGAACTCCATGGGTGGGTTCTTCCTCCCTATTTAGCCTTGGTTCCCATTCACACCAGTGTTTGTTATTGCCGTGCGCATACCTGCTCGTACTGTCCCTGTTTGCTTATACTATTATACTTGACCTTTGGCTTTTCTCATTGACTATTCTCTTGACTCCGATTTGGCACTGCATCACTCTCCTGTTACCGAACCCTGGCTAGCTGACCTCCCTTTGTTGTTGTTCGTCTTGTCTGCGTTTTGTGTTTCACATATTCAGGGAGGGATTGTCCTCGTGGTTGTCGCCTATTACCTAGGATAGGGCCTGGCAATAGGAAGGGAAAGCGGGGGGCTTCAGCTTAGGGCTCACTGTCTCTTGTGCCCCTCCCAGGGTTTAACAGTTCTGGGAATTGCTGTCTTAGCAATTTCCTTACAGTAAGCTTTCCTTACATCCTCCTTCCTTACAGGAGCGCAATATGGGGTATTTCTGCCGCTGTGTACTGCTAGGACACATGGCATTTTTAACTTATTCAATAAATCAATTTTACCCTCCCCCTATAAGCCTATCAGTAGGGACTAATCCCATCCAC
Source organism: Leptodactylus fuscus (assembly GCF_031893055.1). Classification (NCBI taxonomy): domain Eukaryota; kingdom Metazoa; phylum Chordata; class Amphibia; order Anura; family Leptodactylidae; genus Leptodactylus; species Leptodactylus fuscus. Next base: position 84,394,045 of record NC_134267.1, read on the forward strand.
TATGTGTTTTTTCTGTCCTATGCTAGGGGTTAGATGGGATACTTGACACGCTTTAGTTTTTGTATCTGCTTTTTTTGCCATCTTCTCTTGATTTTCTTTTTATGAGGTTTTATACCTCTTCCCAATCTGGCTGAGCGTTAGCTTCCATCTTTTCTTTCTGTCCTCTATAATGAATTTCCACCCTGTCTGAACGTGGGTTCAGAGTCCTGTGCTGTGGCAAGTCAGAGGTAACTCTTCTGCCCTTTCCTTAGGGCTTCATTGACACGCTTCCGCCATAAGTAGGCAGAGATTGCAGAGTCTCCAATGATTCTGTAACTGAGTGAGAGTTAATTTTTGCCACTTCTGCCCTGCCCTGTCCATCTGGGTTAGATGCACTTCTGACCTTAATTGGGCCAATGTTCTGCTTCTCCTTAGAGGCTAATTTTGCGCTTTTGCACTTGTTTGGTGGAGGTTGACGTACTTTACTATCCTGCCTTCTTTTTTCACTATTAGGCTGCATGCACACAGAGTTACGCCGGGCTTGTAAAAACACTCATTCACAGCCGTACACACGAGCGCAGCGGATGGCTCCCGAACACTTCCCATTCACTTCAGTGGGAGCGCTCGTAATGCCGGCGATGTACGGCTGTGATTGAGTATTTTTACACGCCCAGCGTAACTCCGTGTGCATGCAGCCTTAAAGTAAAATCCGGTATGTTCAGGGGACAGTGTTTTTTCTCTGACTTCTGTCCTTACTCTTGGAGATTCTCTGACAGCCCCGGAAGGGGTTTTTTCCCCCATTATTTAAAACCCTTTATTATAACAACTTCCACTTTTTAGCCCTAGCCATACATATTGGATAAATCTCTATATTTCTATACATAGCCTGTTATTCCTATTTGGTTAACTTTAATCTCTACCTAAAATATCTTAATTTTACCTTAGTTATCGAAATTCAATGTCATCTTGTTTTTAGTTCTATTTGTATTTTAACAAATGGCATCAGTTGGATCAGATGGGAGAGAATCTAGCAGTAGAAAATCAGCATCTAAAAGGAGCCATATTGCATAACTTATTAACTATTACTTAACTTATCAAACTGTTTTTCTTGCATAGTGAATAAGTTTATCAAAACACAACATCCTTCCTACTGAGGATGGATCTAATTTACAACATCCTATTGATTGCCAAATGGACTGTTCACTTAGATCTGCATATTCAGCTGTATCTTCACAGTGTTTGGTGGCTGTTGCTTATAGTGAAGTAGTGAGAATGCTGTATATGGGCCTTCAGCAACTTCAGGCCCATATTGAGTTTAGCAGCCAAGTTTATGGTGCTATCTTCAGCAGTCAGGTGACCTCTATAGCTTAAATTTCGATGGATTAGGGCATGTTCCCGAAGCAAAATGAAGAGGAATTCATCCTCAGTTTCTGCTACCGTATATTCAGTCCTATGAAAAAGTTTGGGCACCCCTATTAATCTTAATCATTTTTAGTTCTAAATATTTTGGTGTTTGCAGCAGCCATTTCAGTTTGATATATCTAATAACTGATGGACACAGTAATATTTCAGGATTGAAATAAGGTTTATTGTACTAACAGAAAATGTGAAATATGCATTAAACCAAAATTTGACCGGTACAAAAATTTTGGTACCTATATCATTTTATTGATGTGAATACTCCCAACTACTTTTTACTGACTTACTGAAGCACAAAATTAGTTTTGTAACCTCACTGAGCTTTGAACTTCATAGCCAGATCTATCCAATCATGAGAAAAGGTATTTAAGGTGGCCAATTGCAAGTTGTTCTCCTATTTGAATCTCCTCTGAAGAGTGGCATCATGGGCTACTCAAACAACTCTCAAATGATCTGAAAACAAAGATTGTTCAACATAGTTGTTCAGGGGAAGGATACAAAAAGTTGTCTCAGAGATTTAACCTGTCAGTTTCCACTGTGAGGAACATAGTAAGGAAATGGAAGACCACAGGGACAGTTCTTGTTAAGCCCAGAAGTGGCAGGCCAAGAAAAATATCAGAAAGGCAGAGAAGAAGAATGGTGAGAACAGTCAAGGACAATCCACAGACCACCTCCAAAGAGCTGCAGCATCATCTTGCTGCAGATGGTGTGACTGTGCATCGGTCAACAATACAGCGCACTTTGCACAAGTAGAAGCTGTATGGGAGAGTGATGAGAAAGAAGCCGTTTCTGCAAGCACGCCACAAACAGAGTCGCCTGAGGTATGCAAAAGCACATTTGGACAAGCCAGCTTCATTTTGGAAGAAGATCCTGTGGACTGATGAAACAAAGATTGAGTTGTTTGGTCATACAAAAAGGCATTATGCATGGCATAAAAAAAACAGCATTCCAAGAAAAACACTTTCTACCCACTGTAAAATTTGGTGGAGGTTCCATCATGCTTTGGGCCTGTGTGGCCAATGCCGGCACCAGGAATCGTTAAAGTTGAGGGTCGCATGGATTCCACTCAGTATCAGCAGATTCTTGAGAATAATGTTCAAGAATCAGTGACGAAGTTGAAGTTACGCCGGGGATGGATATTTCAGCAAGACAATGATCCAAAACACCGCTCCAAATTGACTCAGTCATTCATGCAGAGGAACAATTCCAATGTTCTGGAATGGCCATCCCAGTCCCCAGGCCTGAATATCATTGAAAATCTGTGGGATGATTTGAAACGGGCTGTCCATGCTCGGCGACCATCAAAATTAACTGAACTTGAATTTTTTAGTAAAGAGAAATGGTCCAAAATACCTTCAGGATCCAGGAACTGATTAAAAGCTACAGGAAGCGACTAGAGGCTGTTATCTTTGCAAAAGGATGATCTACTAAATATTAATGTCACTTTTCTGTTGAGGTGCCCATACTTTTGCACCGGTCAAATTTTGGTTTAATGCATATTGCACATTTTCTGTTAGTACAATAAACCTCATTTCAATCCTGAAATATTACTGTGTCCATCAGTTATTAGATATATCAAACTGAAATGGCTGCTGCAAACACCAAAATATTTAGAACTAAAAATGATTAAGATTAATAGGGGTGCCCAAACTTTTTCATAGGACTGTATCGGTTTAGTTGCGACAAGATGCTGATACAGTGCAGCTGAATAGTCCCAGATGAATGGGCCTAATCAGCAGGGAGTCTCGAGCCGCAGGCTCCACAACTGAATTATCCATAGAATCTTGAGAAAGATTGAGCAGGACACTTATTTTTTCTGTGTCCTGCTGCGATCCGCCTCCCAAATCCACTGCAAATTCCGCCATGTTAACAGACTATAATAATGCCTCCAAGTACAATATCTGCAAACTTCCTATGAGCCAAGGAAGTTGTTTGGCCAGTGGTTGGACAAAATTATGGAGGGGCTTGCTGTTAAGAATGGCATGTACCAGAGGAGGTAGGTTATTTTGCTCCTCCCAGCAGAACACATCTTATTACTAAAGATGTCCTGGTTTACACATAGGCAATGCACTTAAAGAAGGTAAAGATTCCTGCAGAGGAAAAAAATCAGAGTTCTGATGCCATTAGAATCCTACTACCTCCAGTGGCAGAGAACATCCCTGTCAGTACCTCACTGATTTCTATCAAGACTCTCAAGAGACCCCATTGTCTCATGACAGCTCTTGCAAAAGTGGTTCCATGGACCTTGTGACACCTTTGAACTTTACAAACAGAGATCTTAAACATCTTGAAACACAACCCCAGCATGTTGGACAAGAAGTTCTCCCTGCCCCAGAAGGTGAGTTGCTCCCTCAAGTGGTGGAGCTACCTCAAGGGTGGAAAATCCATGGTTCAATTTTGTTGGACCTAGTTGACTGCAGAAGCATCCCTCAGGGGATGGGGAGCCTATCTGGAGGGCATTCCAGTACAAGGCTCCTGGAACACCCTACAGAGACAAACGTTTTCAAATCTGAGGGAACTCAGAGTTGTCCATCTGGCTCTTCTACACTTTGCTCAGCTGATCAAAGGCAAAGCTGTTTGAGTATGATCAGACATGACCAAGTCAGATGCATCAAGTAGGGAGGCACTTGATCTCAGAGTGATAGGAATTTTTCTTGCATGGACAGAGAACCTTTACCATCTTTCAGTTATTCACATTTGAGGATCTCTCAATGTGGTTGCAGGATTGGTTGAGCAGGGATCTCGGTCTCCCAGGGGGAAAGGGAGACTCCCAGGAGAGTGGTCTCTCAACCTGAAGATCTTCAATCAGATCACTGCAATATGGGGAATGCCAAAGATAGTTCTCATGGCAACAAGGTTATATGCCAACGTGAAGAAGTTCTGATCTCTATATCAGAAAGACAATCCCTTTGGAGTAGATTCTCTGTCCATTAATTAGAGGGTCAGACTGGCCTACATCTTCCCTCCAATTTCCATAATACTAAGGCTATTTATGAAAATCAGACAAGACCAGATAATAGACATCAAACCATACAGGTCATGGTTTTCCCAACTCATTCACATGAGTCAAGGGAATTATTGGAGACTTACCACAGTGCAGAACCTGGAGTTTCCGACTCTTATATCTGCCAGGAACTGAAGAGAGTCAACCTGACAGCTTGGAGGTTGATTGGTCCTTACTACAATTTTGAAGACTCTTTGATGCCATCCTGAATTCTCTTTCCCATTCTAGAATAGAATCCACCAATGGAGCCTATGTCAGGATAAACAAGATTTAAACAAGATGGCAACTGGTGCTCTAAGAAGGGAGTTGATAGTAATGATCCCTCTCAGTAACATTCTGGAGTTTCTTCAGGATAGTTTGGATAAAAGTCTTGGTGTCTCTACTTTGCAAGTCGAAATTTCAGCTCACTCTGCCTTTTTGGCCAGACGTTTATCCCTCTCTTAAGGACTCTGAGGCCCACAGTTTTGTCAGTATTCCGAAAGGGTATATGTTCTCCTATATTTGAACAAACACCAAAAGAATTTTGTACCCAAAATTATTCTTTGCTAAATAGTCCTGAGAACCAATTTCAAATGTACAAACAAAAAAACACAGAACCAAATAAAGTACCATAAAAGTTCAGAAATTTTTATTAAATACTCGAAAAATAAATAAAAGAAACATATAAGACATTGGAGGACAACAGAGGAGGATCCACCTAGGTGTTTATAGGTGGACAAATACCGCAACCCTCCCACAAATGACTAGCTGGGAGTAACCCCAATAAAATGACACAATATATATAGAAACCCCAACACTTATAAGTAATAATGGAGATATGTCCATATATACACTGTCTTAGAAAAATAACATTCAGATGGTATCCTACATCCACAATATAATATGGTGACTAGTCTGAATAACAAATAATATTTGCCACGGCAATATATATACGCCGAAAAGATCAAACAAAGATAATACTAATAAGAAAAAAGAGACCAGTCATAATGGATAGCAGTACATACCAATTGACATGCTGACAGCGTGATACTATACACAGGGGAGCTCCCAGGGTGCCACTTGTGGGACAAAAAAAGAATGCCTGACGCGCGTTTCGCCTAGCGTGGCTTCATCAGAGGCAAGAAATTATAAGCCATGATGCGATATATATATCCCACATATCAAACATAACAAGATTCACCTGTAATACGATTCATGTGAAGCCCCTGTGTAATGCTGCATTTCCGCATGTAGCCGTCGGTACGTGATGACGTCACCACGCACGCGTCACGCGGCGACGTCACCACGCCCATCATTAGATAAATAAAGCCAGCCGATTGCGCACGCGTACACGCATCGGCCGGAGTTCAAAAAGTAGAGGCAGCTGATCTCATGCTGCACTACATTAAAATGGCCACCGGGAAATCATGTGACTATCAAAAGGTAAAATTTAAAGATATAAATATAAGAGATACCCAAATAATGACAGTTTTAGTAATAATAAAGATAATCACATATCATAATACTCAGAAGATAACCAATCAAAAGGCTACCAATTACAATAAAAATAGCAAAAATGCATATATAGGATGTTACTAGTTAATTTAAAGGGAAAGCTACAAATATTAATAAGAAAATAGCTAAAAATTAATAGACAATACATCTGGATATTCACACAATCTAATAAAATAACTCCTAATATAGAGTATACACATATATAAATTTTATTCATATGACAATTACATACAATGAAAAAATATTAATAAAATCCCCAAAGAGTATACACATATATAAATTTTATTCATATGACATTGACACACAGTGAAAAGATAATAAGATCCCCAATTATTCGGAGAATATAAGTATATGTGAATAGGATCCCCAAAAATGGGAAATGTAAAATAAGAAAAAATGTGAAAAAAACGTGAAAAAACAGAAGATCCAAAAAACACCAAGAAGCTGCTCCCAATTCTCCAGACATCCTAAACGAATCGCAGATGAGGCAAAAAGATCCAAATACAGATGAACCTAAGGAATATATTTATAAATATAAATAAATAGACAACAAAGGACATATACAAAGACAAAAAATCATTAAAATTCGCGCAAAACAAATAATTACAAAAAGGACTTAAAGCTGACTGCTTCATTAAGCCCAACCGGGCTTGAAGTGTCCAATTCTACTATCCATCGGGTTTCTTTGCGCAATAATGCCTTGCGCAAATCACCACCCCTACTACCTAGGTGTACCCTGTCAATACCACGTACTCTAAAGCCTCGTGGATCACTTTGATGTACTTCTTTGAAATGTCTGGGGACAGGTTGTAGCTTCTCAAAGTCACGGGACCTGGCAGATGCCGCGATTTTGCCAACATGTTCCAAAATGCGAACCTTGAGAGCTCTACTAGTCATTCCAATATAAATTAGTCCACAAGGACAAGTGGCATAGTAGATGACTCCCTCTGTATTGCATGTAATATGCTGAACAATATTAAATTCTTTGTCCCCCTTAGAATTTTTGAAAGTGGAGGTGCGCAGCATGTACTTACATGCGGCGCACCCCCCACAACAAAATGAGCCCCAAATGGGGCCCCGACTTCCAAAAATATATTTTGAGGTATTTGGTACATAATGACTTGAGGTTAACATGTCCCTCAAATTTCTAGATCTCTTCCACGTGATCTGGGGATAAGGTGGTAAAATTCGTGATAAATGACGATCTGTATGCAAAACATTCCAGTGTTTACATAAAATGTCTCGAAGAGTTCTCCATTGGCAATTGAATTTTGTAACAAAACGTGTATCATGCAAAAAAGACCTATCATTTTTATTCTTAGGTTTACTCACCAGTAATTGATCTCTGGGAGTACTTTTTGCTCTCTCATAACCTGCTGATATAGTTTTTCGATAATATCCCCGATTTAAAAATCTTGTGGTCAGATCTGAAGCCTGTTTCTCAAACATCGTGTCATTGGAGCAGATACGTTTCATTCTTAGGAATTGGCCAACTGGGATAGCCTGTTTGACCTTGGGAAAATGGGAGGAGGAGGCGTGAAGCAAAGAATTGGTTGATGTCTCCTTCCTGTGGACATCAGTAATAATAAAACCATTACTATCCCGTTTAATGGAAATATCCAAAAAATCCACTTGATCAAAACTAACCACACTAGTCAATCGTATATTCCGGTCATTGCAGTTAAGAGAGGATAAAAACAGATCCAACTGCGACGTGGAGCCCTGCCAGATAAACAGAATGTCATCAATATATCTCGACCACATCAGGACCCCCTCACATCCCTCAGTATGCTGTACCACCTCCCTTTCCCACAGCCCCAGGAACAAGTTGGCATATGATGGGGCACATACCGCCCCCATCGCTGTTCCCTGGAGCTGCAGGAAGAGGCGGTCCTTAAAAATAAAAAAATTATGTCTCAAAATAAAATCCAATAACTCAATGATAAATGATGTTAAATCCGGATCTAAATCCAAAAAACGTAAAAAATAAAGGGATGCTCGGAGGCCCTGATCATGGTCAATCGATGTATAAAGGGACTCCACGTCGCATGTTACCAAATACATATCACTCTCCAACTGCAATCCATTCAAACGACAAAGTATGTCAGTGGAATCTCTCGTATAAGAAGGTAAGGTCTCTACACACTGCTGAAGATAGTAGTCCACAAATCTGCCCAGGTTTTCACAGAGGCCCCCAATCCCCGAGACGATAGGACGTCCCGGAGGATTGGAGGCACACTTGTGAACCTTCGGCAGTAAATAAAAAGTTGGTATCACGGGGGAGTCTACCGTAAGTCCCTCCCTAATTTTAGATGTTATAACATTATCCTCAACAGCTCGGTTCAAAATTACATCAAGTTGATTCTTAAAAAGAGACAAAGGATTCTCAGTTAGTTTCCGATAACAAGTTGTATTATTCAACTGCCGAAATGCCTCTTTTTCATACAACTGTGTCGGCCAGACCACAACATTCCCCCCCTTATCTGCTGGTTTAATAACCACGTCTCTAAGAGTTTTTAATTCCCGAAGAGCTTGTCTTTGTTTATAATTCAAATTCGAATTCTCTGTTTTAGTGGATAAAGATGCAAAATCCTTACTGACCAATCGGAAAAATATATCCACCTGTGGACATAATGAAAAAGGGGGGAAATGTTGTGATCGGCGACACAGATGATGAGGCAATCCTGATCTCTCTGATCCTGTTTGTTCTTCTAATAAATCCATCAGATCTTGTAAAGCCTGTCTCTCTCTAATATCTCCCAGATTCTCTATGCAGTCATCCTTAGAGAAATATTTCTTAAACATAATTCTGCGGAGAAAAAGAGCCAAATCTTTAACTGCCTCAAAATAGTTGAAACCAGCTGTTGGTGAAAATGACAATCCCTTGCTCAACACCTCAATTTGATGTTTGGTTAGAACATATGAGGATAAATTAATTACCTTTAAGTCCTTTTGAAGCGTTTTCCTCTCTGGACTGTCCCTCTGGTTTTCCTTTTTGTTGATAATGGGGTAAGAGGGGGGTCTACCCTTCCTGAGGTACCTGGTTTGTCTAAAAAACCGGAACATGTTCCGTCCAAAGATGTCAAGGAGGCCAAGGAGGAGGATGTAGAACGAGAATCCCTTTTATCTTGTTTTTGATGCCACCGGTACACACGACCGGATTCAAAATCCTTGAAATCTCTTTGAAACTTTTTGGCTTTAAAATCTTGAATATTTTTCTCCCACTTTGCTAAATCCTCATCCAATGTTTGGTCGAACGCCTCTACCTCCTCCTGAGACAAAGATTGTTGAATTTTTTCTCTCAAAGTATCAATTTCTTTCTCAAGAGAATCAAGTTGTTTTCTATCTGCTCCAATGAGTAACTCTATCAATGTTCGAGAACACTTAGTAAGTGTATCTTCCCACCTACTAGAGAAGGACACGTCTTCACTGTCAAAAGTAGGGAAAATTTGGACACGCAGACCCCTGGGTATAATATTCTTAGATAAATAATTTTCCAGGGCCGCTTTATTCCACCAAATTTTTATACGTTTTCTTAAAAGATCACGTATCTTCAGCTTAAGGTCCTTAATATTACTGGGTTCGGTATCAACCACTGCAGTCCCCCCAAAAACAGTACCAATACGGGAGATCCAATCCTTGTCCCGTTTTTTATAATCCATAAATGTTGGGGGTACTTCTGAAAATACAGATATAACAAAAATATTAATCAAACACCAAAAGAATTTTGTACCCAAAATTATTCTTTGCTAAATAGTCCTGAGAACCAATTTCAAATGTACAAACAAAAAAACACAGAACCAAATAAAGTACCATAAAAGTTCAGAAATTTTTATTAAATACTCGAAAAATAAATAAAAGAAACATATAAGACATTGGAGGACAACAGAGGAGGATCCACCTAGGTGTTTATAGGTGGACAAATACCGCAACCCTCCCACAAATGACTAGCTGGGAGTAACCCCAATAAAATGACACAATATATATAGAAACCCCAACACTTATAAGTAATAATGGAGATATGTCCATATATACACTGTCTTAGAAAAATAACATTCAGATGGTATCCTACATCCACAATATAATATGGTGACTAGTCTGAATAACAAATAATATTTGCCACGGCAATATATATACGCCGAAAAGATCAAACAAAGATAATACTAATAAGAAAAAAGAGACCAGTCATAATGGATAGCAGTACATACCAATTGACATGCTGACAGCGTGATACTATACACAGGGGAGCTCCCAGGGTGCCACTTGTGGGACAAAAAAAGAATGCCTGACGCGCGTTTCGCCTAGCGTGGCTTCATCAGAGGCAAGAAATTATAAGCCATGATGCGATATATATATCCCACATATCAAACATAACAAGATTCACCTGTAATACGATTCATGTGAAGCCCCTGTGTAATGCTGCATTTCCGCATGTAGCCGTCGGTACGTGATGACGTCACCACGCACGCGTCACGCGGCGACGTCACCACGCCCATCATTAGATAAATAAAGCCAGCCGATTGCGCACGCGTACACGCATCGGCCGGAGTTCAAAAAGTAGAGGCAGCTGATCTCATGCTGCACTACATTAAAATGGCCACCGGGAAATCATGTGACTATCAAAAGGTAAAATTTAAAGATATAAATATAAGAGATACCCAAATAATGACAGTTTTAGTAATAATAAAGATAATCACATATCATAATACTCAGAAGATAACCAATCAAAAGGCTACCAATTACAATAAAAATAGCAAAAATGCATATATAGGATGTTACTAGTTAATTTAAAGGGAAAGCTACAAATATTAATAAGAAAATAGCTAAAAATTAATAGACAATACATCTGGATATTCACAGATGTATGTAATTGTCATATGAATAAAATTTATATATGTGTATACTCTATATTAGGAGTTATTTTATTAGATTGTGTGAATATCCAGATGTATTGTCTATTAATTTTTAGCTATTTTCTTATTAATATTTGTAGCTTTCCCTTTAAATTAACTAGTAACATCCTATATATGCATTTTTGCTATTTTTATTGTAATTGGTAGCCTTTTGATTGGTTATCTTCTGAGTATTATGATATGTGATTATCTTTATTATTACTAAAACTGTCATTATTTGGGTATCTCTTATATTTATATCTTTAAATTTTACCTTTTGATAGTCACATGATTTCCCGGTGGCCATTTTAATGTAGTGCAGCATGAGATCAGCTGCCTCTACTTTTTGAACTCCGGCCGATGCGTGTACGCGTGCGCAATCGGCTGGCTTTATTTATCTAATGATGGGCGTGGTGACGTCGCCGCGTGACGCGTGCGTGGTGACGTCATCACGTACCGACGGCTACATGCGGAAATGCAGCATTACACAGGGGCTTCACATGAATCGTATTACAGGTGAATCTTGTTATGTTTGATATGTGGGATATATATATCGCATCATGGCTTATAATTTCTTGCCTCTGATGAAGCCACGCTAGGCGAAACGCGCGTCAGGCATTCTTTTTTTGTCCCACAAGTGGCACCCTGGGAGCTCCCCTGTGTATAGTATCACGCTGTCAGCATGTCAATTGGTATGTACTGCTATCCATTATGACTGGTCTCTTTTTTCTTATTAGTATTATCTTTGTTTGATCTTTTCGGCGTATATATATTGCCGTGGCAAATATTATTTGTTATTCAGACTAGTCACCATATTATATTGTGGATGTAGGATACCATCTGAATGTTATTTTTCTAAGACAGTGTATATATGGACATATCTCCATTATTACTTATAAGTGTTGGGGTTTCTATATATATTGTGTCATTTTATTGGGGTTACTCCCAGCTAGTCATTTGTGGGAGGGTTGCGGTATTTGTGAACCTATAAACACCTAGGTGGATCCTCCTCTGTTGTCCTCCAATGTCTTATATGTTTCTTTTATTTATTTTTCGAGTATTTAATAAAAATTTCTGAACTTTTATGGTACTTTATTTGGTTCTGTGTTTTTTTGTTTGTACTCCTATATTTGAACCCTGGCTCAGGTTGATTTGAAACATCTCTCTCAAGGTCTCATTCTTTATGGCTATAACTGCTAAGAGAGTTGCAGAAATGCAGCTTTTTTGTTTTGCTGATTTAGCTGCAGATTTATAAGCCAGTGCCAGGAGTGGCATGAGCAGAAGGGAGAAGTATAAGTACTTCATATATGCTTCCCATTAATTATGTAGCCTTTTTTTGGCAGAGTGGCCTGAAGGAAGCCTCTCCTCAGTGCAAGACATATAGAGTTTGCCAAAAAACACATGAAGGACTCCCAGACTATGATAAATAAGATTCTCTGGTCTGATGAAGATTGAACTTTTTGGTGTTAATTCTTAGCGGTATGTGTGGAGAAAACCAGGCACTGCTCATCACCTGCCCAATACAATCCCAACAGTTAAACATGGCAGTGGCAGCATCATGCTATGGGGGTGTTTTTCAGCTGCAGGGACAAGGCCCCATTCATCTTTCCTTCAATTGCAATAGTTGCCACGTACAGAGATATCCTGGAAGAAAACCTCTTCCAGAGCACTCTGGACCTCAGACTGGGCTTGAAGGTTCACCTTCTAACAAGACAATGATTCTAAGCACACAGCTAAAATAACAAAGGAGTGGCTTCGGAACAACTCTGTGACCATTCTTGACTGGCCCAGCCAGAACCCTGACCTAAACCCAATTGAGCATCTCTGGAAAGACCTAAAAATAGCTGTTGTAAGCCAATGGCTGGTCAGGTAATGGTGGGGGTGTACATCCCACCCAGACTTACTAAGGTGGGATAGATGAGAAAACTCCAGAAAGAACTTTTCTCAGCAGATAACTATTGTCTGCTGAGGGTTATTTTAGAGTTCTGGTTACTGGGCTGGATTTTTAGGAATGGCAGATAGGTTGGTAGTGGGACCTGTCATTCCACCCCCCTCCAGTCCACACTTTGGGGATGTTCCGGCAGCAACTCAGCTGCAGAGAGTCTGCTCATCAAGGGAGGCTTAAGAAGTCAGCTCCAGCAGCAGACTGTGGGCAGAGCTTGGCTGGAGAGCCAAAGAAAGAAATCATATTTTTGGAGCTGTGTCCTGAGTGATTCTACTGGCTTTTGGATTTCTGTTATTCTAGGTTAGGTAACCTATTGTATGTTTAGTTAGAGCGTAGCTAGGCAGGTATTTATTTTTGTATTGTTTCCTTTTGTTGCTGCACTATATGTTTGAGTGAAAATAAAACTCTACCTTTATTTTGGACTAAAGAATCTGGACTTTTGCGTCTATGCCACCCCACCTAGCAACCCCAGACCCTGACACTGTCCATCAACATTCACTAGCCAACCTGATGGAACTGGAGAGGATCTGCAAGGAAGAATGATAGAGGATCCCCAAATCCAGATGTGAAAAACTTGTTGCACCATTCCCAAGAAGACTCATGGCTGTACTGGCTCAAAAGGGTGCAAATACTCAATACTGAGCAAAGGGTCTGAATACTTATGGCCATGTGATATTTCAGTTTTTCTTTTTTAACGGGATTCTATCATTAAAATCCCATATTTTAATACTAACATGTAGGAATAGCCTTAAGAAAGGTTATTCTTCTCCTAACTTTAGAAGTCTTCGTGCTGTATAAACAGTACACTCGTGTAAGCGGCCCCAAGAAAATGGCCGCAGCCGTCTGTGCATGCCTGGGATTTAGAAGACCAGCGCTGGAAGAAGGCATTGCAGAGGACACGGTGGAGAGGCGTGCCAGAAGAAGATGAGGCAGCACTGCAGATTTTTCAAGCAGCACAGGGGACACTCCCAGTGCTGTAAGAAAACTTATTTGCATACCGAAGAAAACCAGGAATATCTACCGAACAGCAGCGCAGAGAAGACTTGTAAAGATAGGAAAAGAATAGCCTTTCTTAAGACTATTCCTACGTCTTAGTATTAAAATACGGGATTCTAATGACGGAATCCCTTTAATAAATTTGCAAAAATATCTACATTTGTTTGTTTTGTTTTTTTTCAATACTGTCAAGACTGGGTGCTGAGTCTAGATTAATGGGAAATAAAATATTTTTTTTTTATTTTAGAAAATGACTGCAATGAAACAAAGAGTGAAAAATTTAAAGGGGTCTGAATTCTTTCCGTACACACAGTATATATAAACTTTGTAACTTGTGTCTTGGCTTTGCAAAACGAATGTTTGAGAAGCAATAAATTCAATAAGATAAACTGGAAACATCTCATGGGAACTATTATGGGACATGTTGTCTATTCACTTCATTTATCACCTATTACAGTGGTAAAAATAGAAAAAAGATGCCACACATCCAATTTATTTTTGACTTGTGACAATGATGTATGTGTCCTATTCCTGTGTGCGTCAAACACAACTATAAAATATTTTATATTGGTGCTATAAAGACAACACTCATAATATTTAAGAAGGTATACAGTTTGTTCCGGTTTGATAGCAATATCTGTTTTGTGATAATGGATTTGTATTCTGCGTTACCTGATAACACAAATATATATATATATATATATATATATATATATATATATATATATATATATATTCTACAATAGTATTGAAGAAAAAATTGAACTACATCACTGTTTTAAAATGACAGAGTAGGAACAGATACCAAGAAATTTCGATAGATCTAAGTTAATCCTGTTTGTGTGAGTTATTCCGCGATCAAATATTATATTTCTCTGTTAGGTATTTTTGATGGATCTAACAGCCACTAAAAACTGCTGTTAATGTCTGTTATTGAACACCATTTTGCATCAGTTTTGCATCCATTCAGTTTCTGTTGGCCAAATGCTATTTGTTCTCCATCAATTATATATGGACTATTAGAACAATGGAAGAATTTCATTGATCTTTCATTTTTCTCCCAACCAACATATCTGTTTTTAATAGCCATAACTTGGATGTCAATCTGTTTTACATGCATTAAAAACAGATCCATTGATTTCTATTGGGTTAAAAAAACAAACTGCTGTTGTATGGCCTTTTACACTGTTGTGTGAATAAAGCTTTAGGGGGTATTCACACGGGGTAAAATGGCTCGGATTCTGGCGCGACTCCACGTGGAATTAATGTGGTGTCCTCGCAAATTGCGTGCAGGAATGCTGCCAGAATCCGTGCGGTTAAAAAGCCTTCGCATAGAACTATATTGAGAGGTTTTTTAACCGCGCGGATTCTAGTGGCAATCCTGCATGGAATTCGCATGGACACCGTGTGAATTCTGTGCGGAGTCGCGCCTTAAGCCATGTTTACATCACAGAAGTTCTTGGCGTCAAACATAACAATAGGGTCCCATTGATTCAGCATATTTCAAAGCAGTATCAGTTTACCTTTTTGTTGCTATATGGAATAGAGTAGTAATATGTACATACAGACAGTAATAAAAAAATACATATCGGAAGATGAAGGGCAAACCAAAGGAAATTAACTACACACTAAATAAAACATTTTTTTCAATGAATATTGCCACTGTGAAAGTCATATCTTGTATACTGTTCTACACAATAGCAGGACTTGTATAACTTGTATAAGAGTATGTGAGTGTGGGACTGAGCTATGGGGCATTTATGGTCACTGCCACTGAACACATTAGGCAGACATTCTGAAAGGGGATCTAAAGAGCACCATGGGCGCTAAGACAAGAATATAACAGAAATATCTAGGCATAGCAGCATATTTTTTTCATTATTCCAGTTGAATGTATTCTGCCTTCAATGTTCTTACAGAGATCTAATATGTATAAATGAAAGAGTCCCACTCTACAACGTGAAAAGAAACACAAATCTCTGAATAATAGAATTGTAACTCTTCACTCTCATTAGTATGACATAGCTAAGGGAAAGCCACAGGGAGACTGAGACGCGTTCATGTTGTGGCTGAAAAATACGCCAATATGCTGTTTTACTGCAAATCAAAGTGATCTTTAGATTGTAAGTAGGTTTGTGGGTTCCTTTTGCTGGAAAAAGTGCCTGAGGATGAGGCTACATGTAGCAAAACATAAACTGTGTGGAGAGAAAGGCAGCCGAGAACGCAATCCCTTTCACAGCTTTTCTGTTGCATTTTTGCCTCCCATCAAGTCCAAAGGCAAGACGCAGCATTTTCACGAATAAAATTAACATGCTTCATCTTTAAAAAAAATGCACGCTTTTTGAATATGTGTTTTCTGCTGTGTTTTTTTTGTTGTTGTTGCAGTTTGGCGGTAAGATTAAGTAAAATGTCATTCATTTTGCCTTAGGCCGGAGCCCATGTGTCGCAAACGCAGCGATTTTCACAGGAAAAATTGCAGCGTTTTTTAGTCAAGGCAAAGTGGAGGGGATTCTAGCGAATCCTATGCCTAATTTGCGGTAAAAACCGTGGTGCGGACATGCTGCGATTTCCAAAACCGGCGAGGTTTTGGAAATCACAGCATGTCAATTGTACCTACAGAAACTTCCCATAGGTATAATTGAAAGAGAAAATCCACAGAGGAAATCTCTGAAAACTTTCTGTCTAAAGCGCTGTCGGAAGAACTGCCATGTTGCCACCGTGGTTTTTCCCACCCCGTTTTTTGCTGCGAGAGGCCAAATGTGGCCTTAGCTTTATGCTGCTTTTATATGTTATACGTGCTTTTAGCTGCTTAATGTGGTAGGTACACTTAAGTATTGTATTCTATAGTATTGTGGCCACAAAACAGTGTACCGATTTAGTTTTTGAAATTGCAAAATTTCTGCTGCAGACTTTTTTCTGCAGTGTGCGGATTGGATTATCCAGAATCCCATCCACTTTGCAGGTACAGTAAAACACTGTGTTTTTGAAACGTGGGACCCAGCCTCTTGCTGTGAATTTTGTAGAGTATCTGCTTCTAGTTACATATACTCCAATATCCCATGTGAGTTGTAATTAGCTAAAAAACCGTGGAAGCCAATGGTCGGACGAGAGTGGTTGCAGATGTAGGTACTGCATTCCAGTGCTGTACGTCAGTATATTGGCAAAATGGGATATAATCAGACAGTTACTCCGTGCCCTTTTAGAGGTCATTTCTCCTAAAATATCACCTCTTCCTTGTTCCAAAACATGTTCTGCCAATTGGCTTACTCAACATTAGTGTAATGCAGTTTGCGTAAGTTTTCAATAAGCCTACCAGAATGCACATCACCGTCCAACAGTTTTGATAATGTCACAGTTTACTGACTTAGCTGTGGTTTGCAGGACACTAAAGGATCGATTGAAATAGCAATGACTTCATAGTAAACAAAAAACAAATGAAAAACACCTGGGTCAGTCGCCACTTGGGATGCACACTGAGTATTTGTAATGCAAGCAAGCAGACACTAAATACAAACAACATCCGCACAAGAGGAAGTGTGTCTATGATAACGTCTTCCAGAAAGCAGTGACCTAACGTGTTCCAGTAAATCTTTTTCAGGTCAGTAACGCATCATTTCAAGGGCCCAATCTATATACGGAAAATGAGAAGGAATAATTGTTAAAGGAATGGTCACTGGTGGTTTTCTTTCCCCGACTAATATAATATGGGCTTTACAGAATCAAAAAAAAAAAATCGATTTTGTGCCTTAACTCTACAGAGCTGCTTTTTTACTAGTAAGAAAAATAAGTTTTCCAGTGAACACACTGTTCCCTCTACACTATGCCACAGGCAAGCGTTCATACACAATATAGAAGATATATTTAGAAAAAAAATCCTGCTCGTCTGAGTGACTAACTAAACAGAAATGATAACCTAACTATATGTGTGGCTTACAACCAGCTACATGAACAAAACAAATACAATATTGTCTCATCGCACTCAGGGTTACAGGACAGACCCACACACTTCCTTTCACTCCCTTGATCTGCACTAGAATGCAGGATCTGAATATACCAAAGATTTATGCAAAGTTTGTTGAAAGGTTAGGTACTCTTTAATCTATCAGCAAAGACCCTATTAAACTATAAGGGCTCGTTCACACGGGGCCAGTGGGGCAGAATTTGGACATGGAATCCGCCTCCAAATCCGCCTCCATACAATAGTGGTCTATGAAGACCGCTAACGTTCATTTTTCCGCTAGTGTTTTTTTGCCACTAGCGGAAAAAAGAAGTGACATGACCTTTCTTGAGGCGAATTCCGCCTCAGGAAATCTATACAAGTGAATGGGAGACGGAAAACCACTAGCTAGTGGTTTTTGGCAAAAAAAGCCTCATAAACACTAGGCGTTTTGTCAAGGTCTATTCTCTGTGCTGGAGGGAAAAAAACGCATGGCATTTTTTTTAGGCTTTTTTTTGCCAAAAACTGCGCAAAAAACGCTCTAAAAACCGCCTCATGTCCAAAAACCGCTTCCTAATTCCAGAAGCGTTTTTTTTCAGGACCAAATTCCACCACCCCCTATTCACGTGTGAACTAGCCCTAAGTGACAATAGCCAGGGTTCACGAGAATAAGATGATTTTCTCTTCTCATAATCAAATATAACCTTTGTTCCTAATGTACTCATGAACAGTCTGGTGCAAAAAATAAAAAATAAAAAATCATCATTGTTCTCATCATACCATAGATCTATGCTTTCCAGAGCCCAGTCCCTTCGGGAGGTAGCTCTTTGGTGCAATGAGAGCATTGGTGATCCTTTGTTGCACCAAACAGCTCATGAAGGTTGAGGTTCTGATAATAGAAGATGTAAGCCTTAGGTCTTACAGTTCATTTAAATCAAAAATTACTTTTTGTTTTCCGGTTAATACTTTTTCCAACTGGTCATTGAGAGTGTGGCTGGACCCACCTTCGCCAATTTATTCTTGGGTTGATGGGAAGAAAAAACTGTTTTCTCTGATGAGATAGATGTATGGACATTGTCTGTGGCCTTAGGATTAAGGTAAATAGACGATGTCCTTATCTTCTGGACAGATTCATCCTCCCAATTTAGGGACTTCATCCGGTTCTTGAACCACAACTCGATCAACATGTGATTCATTACCTCCATCGATTCACGGGAGATCACCTTTCTAAATCTCTGCATGATCATTCATGAGAATGGAGAAGTAGCTATGTTGACTTATCATAAAGAAACCACAACAAGCTGTTTACTGCATTGGGAAAGTTGTCACCTGTTCCCTTGAAAAGGAGTATACCCAATTAACAGTTTTTCCAAGTTCAGAGGAACTGTTCCACTTAGTAAGGCTACTACCATGCTGCAGATGAACTTACTGACAGGTTCATTTGGAGGGGCTACCCTAGAGCCATCCTGCAAGGGTCACAACATCATGCCCTCGCTAGAAATAGAACTGAGTTACTTCAACTCCATGGGTCTACATCCACCTCACAAGAACTATGAATGGTTGGGGTTACTTTGGGATGACCAACAGGGAATTTAAAGATGGTATTGTTGAACATATTGGCAACCTCAACCGCTATGAGGTAGGCTTCTTAGCAGACATATTTGGGATTGTCATGGGGACGACATTAAATCACTAGTGTTTCAGGGCATAGAGCGCATTAGACCCTTCTGGAGACGTGGCAATATTAATAATAAAAATACTGCAGAAGGAGGCACAGTGGATTACTTGATTTAATAGTCTCAAAACACTGAGCCTCTATAACCGTATTTCTTACACACTTCCCCATGTCTTATATTATGCATTCATCTATAATCACTAAAATGAGATTATAACTATTTTGTCACTCCTAGTAAATGGAGGTGTTCCTGACATTTCCAGCCCTTGGATATCAAATCAAATCAAACAAGCTTTATTGGGACGTCCGAATAGATATTTGGCATTGTCAAAGCTAGTAAAGTGTGTGGGGGAGGGAGTTGGGGGTATAACAGTCCGTGGTGTTTCATCTTCCTCTTAGTTGGTGACCGCTGTATGGGGGGGTGGGGTGATTTGGAGTATAACAGTCCGTAGGGTCTCATATTCCTCTTAGTTGGTGCCAGCTGTATGGGGGGGGGGGTTATTTGGGGTATAACAGTCTGTGGGGTCTCATCTTCCTCTTGTTTGGTGACAGTGTACCTTTTCATCTAGAATGGGTTATGCAGCGCATATTGTCTTACGTTCAGGGCTAGGTGATTTTTCTATACTCATATATGTGTATATACGCTCCCCACTCCAGAATGTATAATCCACATCATTGTGGAGCTTGATTTAAAACATTAATGTCTTTGTTTAACATCCTTGACCATACTGTGACTCCACTGACTGAATATGAATCCTATGGTATTTAGTAGTAGGTGTCTTTGGCTCAATTATATACCGATACATCAATAGATGCACCTGAATAAGGTTGTGTACTATGTATATACTGGTAAATTTAATAGTGATTTACCATATTTAGATACTGGCAGACATGGTTTAATAGTGATGTATTGCTATATCATCATGGATACACACCACTTATTCAGCATATCAAGTATCTTTTTCTACTAGCCCGGTTTTTGATTCATCAGCAGTATCGAACATATAGTAAAATCAATACAGCTATACATGTCAAATAATTCGGCATCACAACATAGTGTCTGTTGTTTCTCACAGATACAATATACTTATCTCTCTGGTTGTGCTGGGGAGAGTCATGGTTACTTCGCAATAAGCCCTGCCCGTTTAATGAAGTTTTCATCATCAAATCATTCCTGTTATTGTCATGTGAGGGACAGGTCTGTACGGCATCATATTCATCTACACAGCCTGTTATAGGCACAGCACATTAATCAGACATCTATCTGCCTGGAAACAAACGATACACATGTGTGCTCACTACGTGACCATGGATTGACAATGTATGACAGCAAGCATATATCTAGAAAACTGTGAGGAACTAATACAGAAAATATATTGGAAAATTGTATCTTTTTATTATACAACCATTAAAGGGGTTTTCAGAAACTGAAACTGGAAAATCCCATTTAGGGATAAAGCATCTAAAATGTCATAATTTTATTATGAAACATTGAAAATACTTTCCAATCTGAATAGATCAAGTTTTAGAGCACAATTGGCTGAGTAGGTTGATATATAGTTTTGTGGCATAAAACTTATTAGTAATTTATTCATTTCGACCTGCTTATTCTGGGTTTAGAAGTCCAGTAGGTGGTTCTACAGCAGGATAATCAGTTCCGCTAGTTTGCTGATAAAGGCTCGGACAGTGTTTTATATCTCTGTGTAACAACAACTCAGCCCTACAAATGTCAATGAAGGCTATAAAATTCAACTGGAAAAGAATATATATAAATCAAGCAATAATGGAATAATTAAATCATAACTTTTAATCCACAACCTAAAAAGGCACCTATACATCAAAACGTTAAAACACTCCTCATATCCATGGGTAACTACAGTATAATAATTCAGATCACAGTAGATTGAGACAGAAAAATATGTATTTAGGTGCAACTCAGAGACACGAATAGTAACAAACACATGCAACATCAGGTAATAGCCACACCTGTCTCACAACTGCATAATATACACAGAGATAACTAATGAAAAAACTCTTGTGTATCAAGCCTAAATATATACTGCAAACATAAGAAAATGCAGGGATCTCACCATTTATGGCATTGAATTGCTCCCATAAATGAATATGGTGATCCATGGATATAATCCTGCAAGACTGATGATGTGGTGAAATCCCTCCATGTTCTATATGTTTGCTGTATATATTGAAGATTGATACATAGGAGTTTTTTCATTAGTTTTCTCTGTGTATATTATGCAGTTGTGAGATAGGTGTGACTATTACATGATGTCGCTTGTGTTTATGTTACTATTCATGTCTTTGGTTAGCATGTACATACATATTTTTCTGTCTCAATCTTCATTTATATGCTGTGATCTGAATTATTATAGTTACCCATGGACATGGGGAGTGTTTAAACCTTTTGCTATGTGGGTGCCTTTTTTAGATTGTGAATTAAAAGTTGTCTTAATTGTTCCTTATTGCCTGATTTACATATCTCTATGTAAACAAAATCTAACACTGAGTATGTTCTCTCCTGCAGTATGTAAGGTTTTTTTCTTTCCAAACCTGTGAAATGTTATATAATTTACTGTGCATGTTATTTGATCTGCATTTATATTAGATTTCTAGTAATTATAATAATAATCACTAATAGAAATGGCAATGTCTATATCTAGTGAGGTACTTCATAGTGTCCTATTCCTCAAACAGGCAAAGTTTTCCCTCCAGCTTGTTGAAGAATACAGGGAGTGAGAAGATGAGACACCAAGCTGCTGACAAAAGGAGCTTCATATTGTTCTGTGAATAAAAAGTTATGGCTTCTGGATGGTGGGGAGTAAAACAATTTTATCAAAAACACCTTCATGGGTTAGTTTGGAAAGAAACAACTATGAAATAAATAAGAAATAGCTGAACAGATGATAAGCCTGAAGGAATTATATTTACAGGCACTTTTGGATTTTAGGTGACAGTCAACTGAACCCATCTGCTTTTCTTTAAAATGTATAATTTTGAGCTTTTTACAGGTCATGTATTAAATATAAAATATGGATCACTCTGGCATGTTTATATATAGCTTACTAGCTTTAAACTGTAAAAAGTCGATCTGTAGCTTATCAGCTCAATGAGGAGCATATTGGCACGTATCCCCATATTCTCATGACAAAAGTCTTTTGGCAGGAAACAAACATTTAAAATCTCTTCCCCCTTATCCATATTCAGGCACAGCTCTGCTCCCTATAGACTTAACAGGAGCCAGAGTCAGTGGGAGCAGAAGGTTTGCTCATATATATATTATTTTTGGATAACTGATTATATAGTCCAACATGCTTACCAGACAGTACTGTAACACAGGGATATGTAGCAAAGGCAGAAGTAATGTATTAAGTAATGAATATTTGTTTCATGCTTGAGATTGGTTTTGTTTGTATTTTGCATTTAATAGTATTTTAGTTGCTTAAAGGGAACCTGTCACAGGACTCATGCTGCCCAAACACAGATAGCATGAATTACTGACAGATTCCTTCATTACATTCTACTAGGATTTACTCTGAACTACTGAGAGAACACATAGTTTAACCACTTCAGTACCGGGCCAATTTGTGGTCCAGGACCAGACAGATTTTAGGTTTATTTTGTATGTGCGGTTTCGAGGGCTGTAACATTTTTCCCGTATGTCTCAGTCAACTAATTTTTGCGTCTTTTTTCGGGGACACATAGGGCTTTATTTTTATGTTGTTTTTATTTTCGAATGTGTTTTAATTTTTTTTTTATCCGGGAAAATATAAACAAAATAGGAGGGAAATTGTGTCTGGTTTTCAATTTAATATATTTTTTTTTAATTTAATAAAACAAAGTGTCACTGAAATACTTTATAAAATAGTTTTTCCTCTCTGCTATGGTAATTTTTATTTTGTATGGTGTCATCGGGGGTGGGGCTATAAACTTTAATAATGGCGTTTTATTAGCGTAATAATATTTTTTTATTGTTATTATTATATTTACATTTTAAAAAAACTTTTTTATTATATTTTTATTTTTATTTTTTTTCAGATTGTGTCCCCATAAGGTGATAAGAGACCTTTGGGGACATCTGATCACTTTTTTTTTGTATTGGAGGCTGATTTCCCCTGCAACTGAGGCTGGTACATTTAGCCTCAGTTGCAGGAGGAATACAACCTCCTGCACACTGTATACGCAGTATACAGAGCTGATCTGGGTCCTGGAGGACCCAGCAGCTCTTGCAAGACTCTGAGCCTGGCGCATCACGTGACCGCCGGGTCAGACGGCGGCCGAATCATGGCAGCGTCCATAGCCGTGTATACAGCACTCATTAAGCGCTGTATACACAGCAATCGAGATGGCAGGGAAGGGAATAAATCTTCCCTGCCATCTCTCTTGGAGCTCCCAGCTTCAGCAGCTGCACCATCTCAGTGCAGCTACTGTGTTCTGACTGGACGTACCGGTATGTCCTGTCAGAACTAGGCAACCACTTCCAGGACATATAAAGTCTATGGCCGGTCTGGAAGTGGTTAAAGGGAGTTGGGAAGGAGAGAAGTGTCTGCAGGGAAGCTTCTCCCTGTATCATTCTGCTTAATTGATAGGTCTCCTTATTTGCCACAAAATTTTGTGGATGAAAAAATCTATAAGTATCTTATTGCTTTCATTGGGTGGCCATTATATTTTTTGCTTTTAAAATCTGTTTTATTGAAAATGCAAACAGTTGAACAGAAGCACTATCTTTAAAGTAATATTGTATGAAATATGACAATACTGCTTTAAGGCTAAGGTCCCACGTTGTGGAAAAGCCTAACTTTGGCTTCAAAAGAAATGGTAAATTTAAAGGAAGCTTTTATACTTCGCCCTTCTGCTAGATCCACTCCTAGTTTTTGCCCCCCCCCAAAAAAAAAAGCTGCTTTTCCGCAACATGTGCCCTTAGTCTAAAGATGCTTGTCATTGTGGACAACCAATAGTAATGAAAAAAAAGCCATGTACTAACATTCCTACCTGTAATGCCTCATTTCGTTTGTAGAATTCACAGAGTGGGCATCCAAAAAGGCTATAAACATAAGAATGAAATATAACTTTTATTATTAACAATTACAACCATCCCTTGGTGAAACATCAGCCACCATTCTTAATAATGAAAATTATATCTAGATCAAGATATATATAAGGGGAACCCCCTAAATCAAAGTATATGTTGGGGGTTATAAAGAGCTAGTGAATTCCCACTGGAACAGAACACCACTAGGGCACTACTCTTCACAATTTAAATGCACACCCCAGTCACTCTTCTATCTTCCTCCTACCATCATTTTCTAGACAATCGTCTTGGCTATCTCATACATACATTTGACTTGCATCTATTTAGCATATGATTATTTATGCTGATTCTTGTCATGTAACTGCATTGTTGCAATTTTTTTCCTAAAAATCAAAATTATGCATTTGCTTTTATGGAAAATAAATGTAATAAACATTAAAATGTAATAATATCTTATTTTTCTTTCTTTATAGCATACCACTGTATTGCCTTTCATATTAATTGAAATGAGGACCACCCATCATCAGTATCCAAGCAGAAAAAGTGGCATTGCAACTGTTTGTGGTTTCTCCATTTGTTATATTTTGTGGTAAGGCTATTTATTTGACTTTTTTGTTTCACACAGTAACACATGCTAAACATGCTTACCACTGCAGACAAATTTCCAAAATTACTATATGGTTACACCGCATATTATGCGAATTTAACTTGATTATCATAAAGATGTAATTTTTTGTTTTTCAATTAAATTCATGGCTGGTATCGTTACTGTTTTACCACTGAAACCAATCTCAAACACCAATGATAATTATAAGAAAAAATATCCTTGTACCGTGTCAGCCAGTGGATATGATATGAAAGAAATTTTTTGAGAGAAGTCCTCAGTAGTTGATACCTATTTTTAATGGCTAACTTAAAAAGTTTTTTGATGACATATCGATACTACCCTGGTGAAGAGACCTCTATAGAGTCTCTAAAGCTCGATATGTCATCAAAAAACTTTTTAAGTTAACCATTAAAAAAGGTATCAATTACTGAGGACTTCTCTCAAAAAAATTCTTTCAATGATAATTAGTTAGCCAGGTGAGTCCATTAAAAAAAATCCTACTTAAAGGCAATTCACACGGGGCAAAATGGCGATGCTTATGGTGCCGAATTTACCACGCCTTAAAAAAAGCATCCCATTGATTTCAATGGGTGCCGCTCGCTTTTCTCTTTGCGCGAAATTTACCGCGTGGTAAATTCCGCGTGTAGAAAAAAAGCAAGCAGCACCCATTGAAATCAATAGGACGGTTTTTTTTAACGCACGGTAATTATTACTATTACGCTTTTGTGGGGTGGAGTTTATGCCTCTCTGGCCATAGTGTTTTATACTATTAGATATGTTTTCGTGGGGGAGACTTTGGTTGGTTCATGTTCAGCTGTTATATGTTAATTTGTAATTGTGGTGGATACTTAATATTCGTGCCCGCCTACCACTGACACTGCCCCTGAATGAAGGCAGTGTGCCAAAACATACTGTACGTCAGGTGTGTACAGCAGTGCAGAGATATAACTGGTTCTTATCTTTTGTCATGGGTATGTATGTTTGACTTGTTACTTGTGTATCTTTGTCTCTTTCACTTATTTATAGGTATCACTGGACGTTCATAATCTGTTGTATAAGATCAGTAGATACTCATTAGGTTTAATGGTTGGCATAGGCAGTTTTAGTACTCACATGACTATAGAGTTTTTGATATTTTCTATACACCTCTGCTCCGTTTCGGTTGCTGTTATTCTTTGGTGTACTGACATATTTACTATGGGCTATTATAATTTGCACCCTTGGTTTTCTCCCCACCCTATTGTGCATGGTAAGTACTATATTTGTTATTTATATCAGCAAGGAGGATGCAAAGTTATGTTTTGAGCCAGAATCATAGGGAAAGATAGACCCCTTTAGAGTCCCAGAAGATGTGAAAATGACCTCTGCAAAGTATATAGAGTTTGTGACTGGCCACTTTATTCCATGGTACAAAAAGAAGAACAATGCCCTGGTTGAATACAACAGAAACCCAGTGGCTATGGCAGCTGCTCAGCACCTGAGCGGCTGCCATATTTAATAAGTATAAATCTGTTGGGAAAGCTTTTTAAGGCTTCAACATCAAAACAATGAATCCTTATCCACAGGATAAGTGGTAATTTGTTGGTTACTGGTGGTCGACCACTGGTGCCCCCATTGAACACTATCACATTTTTCCTGTGTAAAAAAAGTGGTAAGTGTCACTTGGATATTGCTGCTTGGATCACTTCTAAGGGACTGCCAGAAATAACCAATCGCTATTGGACCACCACCAATCAAACAGTTGCCCTGGTGAAACAACTCCTTTAAAAGGCTTTTCCAGCTAAATATATTGATAACCTATCCTAAAGATAGGTCACTAATATCAGATCAATGGGGGTCTGACACCCGCTACCCCCATTGATTTGCTTTTCTCAGCAGCTTATACACAGATGGGTTAGGAAGAAGACTGCTCTAGGAGCAGATCTGCAGTAACGTGGTCTGGCCACTACACTATGGATAGAGCTCTCTGCTTCCTGTTCCAGAGTATAATTGTTCATGGGGCATAATAATTTGTATAGGGGACACTATGGGGCATAATACGTGCAGAAATGCGGGGGGGGGGGGGTCGGTAGGGGTCTTCGGCGTTGGCCCCATGTCAGAAGTTTGCCATGGGGCCCCGCCATTCCTAGTTACACCACTGCATGACGCTTTTTTCCTATTGTTTTTAATGAATAGCATATTACTATGTATTTTAGTTGTACGCTAACAGCCATCAAACTGAAAACCTCTGGATTACTGACATAGTAACATGTGCTACTTGTATGAATGCTGCACCAGAGTGAGGGAGCCTTCACACGGAGCAAACGCTCCGCTCATTCTGAAGGTAAAACTCGTTCAGAGTGAGCAGCGTTAAAACAGATCCCATTGATTTCTATGGGTGCCGGCATACGCGCACTCCCCATTGAAATCAATGGGAGGCTATTTTACCTATTGCTTTCAATGTCGAAAGGTGTTTGGGTGGACCAGACACTGTGTTATTACAGGGGAGGACTACATAGTATGTTACAACTGTATATATTAAAGAGCCTCTAGGAATGTCTATGATGGCACTATAATTCTACAGGGACAGCAGAGTTTCTATATAGAGGCAAATTTCTGGTAATTTTAAACCTAACAATAATATTATAGTGATGAAAAAATAGAACGCACAAGAGAAAAAGTGGCACTATCACTACATCATAGAGACATATTCACACTGCATTGCTATATACTGATGTGCATTAATGGTCACATATAAACTTCCTGAGTGGTGCTCTTCTTCCCAAGAAAAATATATAGCATAGAAAAAGAAAAATAGAAATACGGGGGGCACTCACCCAGACGAAGTGTTTTCTTAACATCTTGATCCTTTATTTGGAAGTCGCTCCCTCCCTATTTATTTTACTAATGTTTTCCAAATAAAGGATGAAGATAATATTATAGTGATATAGCATTATTATAGTGGTTCAAATGGCTAGTCGTTAAAAATAGTTTTGTATTGTATGAATTTTTCTATGTGTCATTTACCGAGCAGATTTGAGACTCCTGATTTAGATGCAGACAATAGGCGATTGTGTAATGGAAGACTCTAGAACCAGACTCACTGATGTCATGGGATAAGGAGGCAGATCTGAAATGTACAAGCTCTCAGGTTTTTTATCCTTTTTCCCAACACATAGTCTATTTACAAATGGTTATACATGAATATCCAGATTTAAAAACAATGTATTCAAGCTTAATACCTAGAATTACTCTTTAAGTAGAACTCCAGTATTCTCTCATAAATTTGACAGTTCTGTTTTAGGATCTTCATATATCATATTACATAAAACTCAGACAGTGAACATTCGAAACCCACAGTAATATAAAATACCAGAAGTCTGAGCCATGTGGTTTTAAATTGTAAGCCATTAGCTCCCACCATTAGACTGATAGAATTAGTACAAAATATTAGAAAGAAAAAGAAATAATTTTATATATTTTAATCTACAATATGAAAATGTATCAGTAGCATAAATGTATCAAAGGGAGGGTATCAAAAACAGGGTTGGATTTATTAGTCCCTCTGTGCCAGTTTTCTGGCATAGAAGGATGATCTTGTGGCATAGATTTAGCACAAGTACCTTTCATGTGCCAAAGGTTCACCACAACCCCCTTTGTGCGAATGTGGATAGAGCGAAGAGAACATGAAAGGCTGGGTTGGGGGCACCTTGGCCCAACATATGTATCATAATTCATGCTAGTTTTCTGGCATGAATTATAATGAAAATCTATGCCAGTTTCTAAATATCATAGATACTCCTTCATGCTCATACATGTGCGACTGACTTATAAGCAGAAGCTAAAGCCTCTACATAAAGAAGTCGTGCCCTGCACCAGTCCAAGCCTTTATTAAGACTGGCGTGTGAATTGCCAGTCTTGATAAATCTTCCCCATTGTATTGTAGGTTCCAATGGTACCTTTTATTGACGGCTCATTTTCATGTTTATTGAATGCTGAATGTATCGACTCTGGAGCATTAAATCACAATAAAAAATGTAGAATTGAAATCTAAGTGAATTGAGCTAAATTCCCATGTGTTTAGTTTATAACTGATCTGTATTCTGATAATACTAAGTTTAAGTAACACAGACAATATTATAACTTGTCTCTTTCTTCATGTTATAATAACTGCCCCAGACTAACTCATAGTGACAATGCTCTAGGTCACAGTCTTGTGGACAAAAAATCTCCATGACATATTATTACATCAGTGGCGTGTGGCATATGTCATACTATCAGGAGTGGATTTAAGCAGCACTTAATATGATTGTTATTGTATGTCCCTCCACATCAGCACCCCACAATGCAATCATTGGGTGCAGATATGTTATCACGGATGACCTATTGAAGGCTCCCATGTCAGCACCCAAGGTTAACCATTCGGACTCTTCCACACAGAATAGTGTGATGCACTTCAGTATGTATGTGTATATATATATATATATATATATATATATATATATATATATATATATATATATCTTTCCTTCCTTTTTTGAATTTTTTTCTGGAATAAAAAACAAAAAAAAGGGAGACATCTTTGGTATTTATATGTCTATACTATGGGATTAACTTAATAATAAAGGGATTTCCAACAAAGATAATATTAATATTTGTAGATCTTAGAATTTAAAAGTTAAACATTTTTGAAAATCTAAATGAGTAAAAACTTTGCAGAGTTTTAAAGATGTTTTTTAACCATCTTCGTGATAATTGCAAAATTTTAATTATTTATATTTGCAAAAATGTTAATTTCAAAATTGCCTGAAGGGGTTTAGTTCTGATATGCGTTGTGTGTTTTAGAATTCTATAAACATTCTAGTTGAAGTGGACGAGTGCTGGATCACTTTCTTTTGAGGGCCTTTTTCTGGCTTGTACTATTCAATGGCATTTTGACATCCATGATCCCTTGTTGACAGTGTTGGTTGCTGGCAGCTTTTATACCGACCATTTGGTTCACTTATCTGTGCATCTATGTTGTTGTGTTTTACGACAGCCCAAGGTGAGAGTACACCCTCTTAAAGCAGACTCTCCTAATGTTACCAAATATTTTTTGAGGATTTCCTGCACTATAGAATATTTAGTTGTAAACCGCTCTGAGATGTTTCACTAATACAGTACTGTTAGTTCTAATCTATGTTTGCAGTCCTCAAGTGCTTGATGTGTGGCTGCAAGCGGAAGGCAAATCTGCAGCTACATCATCATTTCTGTACACTAAGTGTGTTTCCCAACCATAAAGAATGGAAAAACTATTCTGTTTTCTCATAGGTTATAGAGACACTGTGGTATCTTTCTCATCTCTAGCATTCATGCCATATACAGCATATGTTTATGGGGATTTATCTTAACTATAGACATATAGAAACAGAAGACTGACCAAATGAAATGTGTGTATATATACGGTAATTTAGAGACATGTGAAAACATAAAACATATATAAGATATAAATTTATAATATTGCATACAGTAAGTAACATATTCCAAGCTCTTTCAAATGGTCTGCAAATCTTAAAACACATTAGTGGATACCCACATCCTAGGGCTGGAAACTTTCAATGCCATTAAAATCCACAGCCATGTGTCTATATTAAGATATTCCATCTGCTCCCACTAATATCATTTAAAAAAATCTTCAAACTTTTACAACGTGACTATTATGTACAAAAGCCACGAAATGTAATCCCACAGCACTAAAGAGCATACATGAAAACATAAGAATAACAGAGGCTATATTTAATTCTCAGACCCAAGCCACAATCTCTTTGCCTGAGATTTTGATGTGCTGAGTGAAATACCCATATTCTGGCTGACAGACACATCACGTTGCTGGGTTTATGGAATAAGCTGCATTAATCATTCTTGTCAGATTATTTTTCAGATTTGGTATGTTTTCAGATGTGTTACTTTAATACATTGATTTTAAGTAAAATGTGAATAAAAACTCTGGTGGTAATAACAATGTAACCCCTTCCTGCCTGCCTTATATAAAGATCTTCAAATTAAGTCATTGTGCTGTAAGCATGTTCATTGACTTCATACAGTGACATCGGCCTGTGCCTGTTCTGTTCCTGCAAAGCTTTTGGAGCCAGTGACAGGGGCATCTAGGGACCAAGCACTGTTAGGTTAACCCAAAATATACACACACTGTATCAGCGCAGCGGCTGCAGCACCTACAAGTATATAATGAATTTGGGATGGACATATGAGTTATGAATATAGTCCCTACTAACAGGATGCTGATAGTGCCAGATGTCTGTGAGCAAAGAGTCTAATGCTAAATCCTGCAAAGAGGTTTCTGGTGGACTGGTTATCATGATCACATGGTCATTTTCTGTCTTCAACGGGGTCATTGTATTAAAGAAGCCAGCCACTAATATAAGTGACATAGCATGTGGGTAAGATATGAGCGTTTACAAGTTATTACCTTCTAATGTCCTCTTATCCTCTCCATGCTACTGTTATATATGACTTTTGTTCCTATGTATAAAAGTCTGTTGTATTACTCAGTCTATGTAGACATGGCATGCCTGTATAAATGCCCAGATTGACTTCTTTAATCCATCTGTCTCAGCAGGCCTGTGTGCATGTGTCACATCTGGTCTGAAATGCCTTCTCCATTAAATAAATATTACTTTTCCTACATAGCTACTGCATAGAATGGTGTGGTTGATGTGTCCCTAGACTTCTCACAAAGTACTGGCTTAACACATTAACATTCTCCAGATTCCCAGCGTTTGTTAGTTTTATTAGTCTCTTTCGCTGTACTTAAAGTTTAGGAAGTGCTGGAGATGTATTTTCTGGAATTAAGATATGCCGGAGCTTCAACAAGTAACTCCTTTGTTTCCTTCTGCTTTCTTTCAGGGTGTGCTGGGTTCATCATGTGACAGGAGTATGGGTGTACCCTCTTCTGGAATACATCAGTCCTCTAGCCAAAATAGTCTTCTTCCTTCTAGTCACTGTTATCATTAACATCTACTATGTTTTGGGCGAGAAGCTGAACAGTTACATTTGGGACTTGGATAAATGTAAGTTTTGAAGCAAATGCCTACATACAATCCTACATACAATATATAGTTATGTGCAAGAAATATTAGAAACCATGTAATATTTAAAAAAGTACAATATATAGAATTGGTTGGATTCCCTGTTTATGTCTCTGCCGACCTGCGGCAATTGCACTCTACAAACAACATTCAAGGCTGTGTCTAGTAAATGTAGCTGACAAAGCAAAATGGCCACGGTGCATGGGAGAAGAGAATTACTGGAACTATGGAATATTTCTCTTCTCTTGTGTGCCTGAAACTATTCCTACATTTGGGAGAGCTGGTGAGAAACTAGTCTTATATTGCAATACAGTGACCAACTAAAACTGCAACCATAAGTGTTATGGGGTTAATACCCACATCCCTAATCATATAGGGCTATCAAAGAGTGATTAGAGATGAGCGAACAGTGAATTGTTCGAAGTTCGATTCCAGTAGCCGCTCAATATTCGACTGTTCGATTGAATATCGAACCCCATTATAGTCTATGGGGAAAAAATACTCGTTAAGGGGGAAACCACTATTCGACTCAGGAGGGTCACCAAGTCCACTATGACACCTCAGCAAATGATGACAACACCTCTGGAATGCAACTGGGACAGCAGGGGAAGCATGTCTGGGGGCATCTAACAAGCCCAAGTCCCTGTATTACCCCACTATCACAGCCTAACAACTACATACTTTACACACTCAATACAACCTCTCAGACAGTGGAAAAATAGTTGGAAACATTCTTTCCTCACCAATTGTGTGGACAGAAACACAAATTTTAAGCTAAAGAAACATTACCAAGCAACCCTTTAAATCACATTGCCCATGACAACCACAGATGGAATAGGCAATGGGAAATCCAATAGTACTCACAGCGTGTGTGTGTGTGTGTGTGTGTGTGTGTGTGTGTGTGTGTGTGTGGACAACCTAACGTACAAGATCCTCATGCTGAGCTGACCTCATTACTGAACAAGTTCAACCAGGATAATTAGAGTTTTGCACCTTTCTTTGAGTGGAGCCTTGTACTGGCAGAGTATTAGGCCCTTTCTATCAGTGGAGCCTTGCAGCAGCAGAGTGTTAGGCCCTTTCTGTGAGTGGAGACTTGCAGCAGCAGAGTTTTTCACCTTTTTGTGAGTGGAGCCTTGCAGCAGCAGAGTTTTTCACCTTTTTGTGAGTGGAGCCTTGCAGCAGCAGAGTATTAGGCCCTTTCTTTGAGTGGAGCCTTGCACCAGCAGAGTATTAGACCCTTTCTGTGAGTGGAGCATTGCACCAGCTTAGTGAGCATCCCTCACCTCGGAGGCAGTGTGTTGGCATTCCCCCAAGCTGCTGAGCTTCAGCACGGCCTGCTGACGTCTACCCACGCCAGTGCTGTAACGTTTTCAGCTCGTAGTTGTGGTCGATTTAACGGCGGCAGAGGAGGAGGAGGATGGTGTAGTTTCAGAGCCCCTGCCAGGAATGTTAGGCGGGGAGACGAGGTATACCGGCCCAGTTTGTGACCCAGTCCAAGCCTCAACACATTTGCATATTTTTCCCAGAATTAAATAATCATGGCTTCACTAAACCACACCGTTAAAACTTGGATTAAGCCTGCCAATAGGCTGACAAATAATGTGTCTCCCACTTAGTTTTGGGTGGGTAAAACACCGTTAAAACCTGGATTAAGCCTGCAAGTAGGCTGACAAATAATGTGTATCACAGTTAGTTTTGGGTGGGTACACACCAGTGAAACCTGAATTAAGGGTATATAGGCTGACAATTTGAGTGTATCCCACTTAGTTTTGGAATGCATCAGATATTTCCAAAAGGTATCACCCTTGGTTTCGAAAGAACACCATTGAGGAATGTGCCCTTGATGGGTGAGTTTTTCTGGGCTGGCTATAATAGGGAACATCTTGGGCCATTCTGGGTGTGGCCTGGCTTTGGCGAAGCAGCTGACCGCTGCCTCTGGACATGCCTCTGCCTCTAGCTACCCTCTTTGGTGCTGCAACTCCCTCAACATCGACATTGTTTTCCCCGCTTGACATCCCCCCTGTCCAGGTCAGGTTAGTGTCCTCATCGTCCACCATCTCCTCTGCCAATTCCTCTCTCGCCTCCTCCTCCTGTACACCGCACATGGCAACAGGCTTCCCTGATGGCAACTGTGTCTCGTCATCGTCACTGAGGGTAGGTTGCTGGTCAACCACCACAAAATCAACCGGAGATGGAGGAGACCAGTGTTTGGGCATCTGGACACAGAAAGTCATCTGGTGACTCCGTGGAATTGGGAAATGGAGGGACAGGGAGAGGGACAGTTAAAGAACCAGAGAACAGCTCCTGGGAGCAGGGAAAGTTGGGATTGCTCTGCTGGGAAGATTGGTCATTTTGGGAAGAAGGCTGACAAGAATGCTATGTAGGAGGAGGAGTTGAGGTAGAGGCTGACTGGCTGGTGGATAATGTGGTGGAAGCATTATCCGCCAGCCATTGTAACACATGTTCCTGGTGCTCGGGCCTAGTTAGGTTTGTGCCCTGCACCCTACTTAATGTGGCCAGCAAGCCGGGGACTTTGAAGAAGCGCAATGCTTGCTGCCCCTGAGGAGTAGGCACGGAATGTGCTGTGGCTTCACCTCAACCTTGCCCCCAGCAGAATTCCCACACCCCCGGCCTTGCCCACGGCCTCGTCCATGTCTCTTACCAGTAGCCTTGCGCATTTTTAGATGGTTTTGTGGGTACACACCGTGACAACCTGGATGAAGCATATATAGCCTGAGAATTAGAATGTATATCCCACTGATTTTTTTTTTTTGTGGGTACACACCATGACAACCTGGATGAAGCATATATAGCCTGAGAATTAGAATGTATATCCCACTGATTTTTTGGGGGTATACACTGTGACAACCTGAATGAAGCGTATACAGCTTGAGAATTAGAATGTATATCCCACTGTTTTTTTGTGGGTACACACCATGACAACCTGGATGAATCGTATATAGTGTATATGGGCTGAGAATTTCAGTGTATACCCCTTAGTTTCGGGAAGGGGGGGAACACACTGTTGAACCCTGAATTAAGCATATATAGGGTATATGGGCTTACAATTTCAGTGTATCCCACTTAGTCTAATCCCCACCGCGGAAAGCTGGGTTGTGCAGATACAGCCTGGCTTAATTGCTGTGAATCCCACTTTAGCGTTTGTGGGTAGACACTGTGCCAAGCTTGTTTGAGCTTCTCCCTTTAGTGTAGCTCTTAAAAGAGCTAGTGTGGTTCTTCTTCTTTGCTATTCCTGCCTAGCAGAATCTAAAACCTAACTAGCCCTCAACAGATGTCTCTTTCTAACTAAGTGCAAGCCGCAAATGAATCGGAGGTGATGCCGCCTGTTCGTTTGAATCAGAGGTCACATGTCCTCGGCAGCCAATGACTTTTTCCTAGTTTTTTTCATGGCCTCCATTGTCATAGTTCCTTTCCCACCTCCCCTGCACTGTTATTGGTGCAGAAAAAGCACCAGGGAAGGTGGGAGGGAAATCGAACTTTAAGTGCACTTTGCATTTGCACGGTGCTCGTATTTAATCGAACATTGCGAACAGCGTGATGTCCGATCGAACATGTACTCGATCGAACTCTGTTCGCTCATCTCTATTAGTGATAAGTTTTAGTTTTTTTAGTTTTTTTTTTAATAACACCAACATTCTTGCTTATTTAGAGCAATGATCATCAAAGCTCTGAGATCAAGTCCACCGTAAGGGGTGGTCATACTTGCTGTGTTTCCGTCCTAATTCCCGAAGAAACAGGATAGGGGACGGCTTGCCGGCGGTCAGTTTTAAAACCCAATCATTTCAGTGGGTTTTTAAAGCAAATGCCAGTGGAAACCTCTGCCTGGAAACCATTTTCTTTCTTTGCATGGACACAAAGTCATACATGCAGGAAAGTCGGGCGGGCAGGGGCGCAAGTGTGAACGCCCCCTTACTTATACTTCTTACTTTAGCATACTCCCAAGGCAATGATCATATACTGTGCATGATAGGAGCACATTTGAGGGTTTAGCTTAGGGTTAGGAAATGTATATAGATTACCCTTAATTTATTTTACAAATGAAGGCCCATTGCTTAAACCTAAGCCAAAGTGAGTATTGTATAGGATACCTATTATTTTACATTGCCGTCATGGTTTAGACTGCAGTTTGATCATTCCTTGTTAGTCATCTATTTCTTCTGGTTATTTTATTGCCTTCTAGTTTGGGGCATTCTACACAATGACTCTTTTTTGCACATTGCCTGTAGTATATACATGCTGTCTGCATATGATGTCACATAGTGCCACATTCCTGATTCACATATGTTACTTCCAGACATTATTGGATAGACCTCTGGTGACCTTAAATAAAGCTTTCACAACAGATTAGAATAGAATCGGGTGATGAGAAGGATTTTTTTTTGTTATTCACCTCATATGCTGAATTAAATTTACAGACATGGGGTATTGTGCCTTTGCGGAAAACGTGTTTCAAGAATGTAGCCATTCCCAGAAGAAATACCTAAATGATTTTACCAGAAAGTACAGTCATCAAGTGTTTTCTTTATTTGAGAAATGTTGTCTCTGCCAGACAGACAAGTAGAAGGCCAGACTAGGCAGACTTAAAAAATGTAATGCATCCTCCAAGCGGATCAGCAGGCAGCGAAGTGGGTATCAAAGAAGTAAATGTGCCATGCTAGAAGGTTATTTGGCATAGCAGAAGCTGAAATCATAGTTGGTACATACCAACATGTGGGCTCTTTTCTGACAGCTTGTTATACTTGGTTTCAATACAGTTTTACACAGCAGTAGTTTTATGTAGCAGTCTTAAGTCATAATCAACTTCTTAACATGTTTGGAAATTTAAGTGACTTCTTCAGTCTGAAGAATTTTAATTGTAATCTTATACTGTAGGTAATTCTGTCACCTTAACCTGATCATCTCTATGATATGACGCTGATGAACCAATAATAATGACATGTTAGTAACTTGTACAATAAAGTATTTCAAAGCTACCACCATTAGGAGTTGCAGTATATATATATTTACCAATGAATTAGTTAGACAATCTGTCTTTTCCTCCATAGTGTAATATAGTTACAGTACATAGTTACATAGTTACATAGTTGATGAGGTTAGATAAAGACATTAGTCCATCAAGTCCAACCTATAACCCTACAATCCCTACAGTGTTGATCCAGGGGAAGGCAAAAAAAAACCCATGAGGCTCATGCCAATTGCCCTATTTTTCAGGGGAAAAAATTCCTTCCCGACTCCAAATCTGGCATCTGGCATCGTAATGCTACATATTATGTAATGGTCTGTATGATTGAAAACAGGATGGGTTTCACAATAATTCTTTCATCTGCTTTTACTGTGTAATTTGCATTGTATTTATTGTAATCAAATTTTTTTTAATCATCATTATTATTATTGTGGTTAAAGGATTAGGTGTATAAATAAAGTAAAGTAAACCTTATATGCCTCATAAATCAACACATTGGAATCATTCAAATATAATAAATTAGGATTATTTCCTAACCTTGCAAAATGTACTAGAATATAAAAGTAGAATAATGTTATTCTATGATCAACAAAAAATTCATCAGAGGATCAGAACAAATGGAAATCTGTTTGTATCCTTTTCCACATACCTAAAAGCATCGTGCTTGAAAGTTTCCCTCTGCGAACTCTCTCCTTCAATTATACCGATATGGAAAACGTCAGCATTTACAAAGGCTTTATTGACGTGTTGCGATTTTAAAAAATGCAACAGTTTTTGAAATCGCAGCATGTCCAGATACTGTAAAATGCCATGGTTTTTGCTGCGGCATTTCCACCACGTCAAAATCGCGATCATGCTACATAGGGCTTCCAGCCTATTAGGGTAGGTCTAGATGTAGAAATATTGTTGTCTTTTTTAAGAAGGTAAGAATAAATGTAATCTTTACTTGCTCTGAATGTATTATTATTAATGTGATATTGCCATAATGCTTTCTGCTACCAGATGGTTTTTTTTTTCTTTTTTAGCAATGGAAGCAGCAGACAAGAGGATCAAGACCGACTAATTCCAGCTATTCCACAGTTAAAATTTCTCCTCATCCACACAAAGCTAAAAGTAATTTTCTCTACTCTGTAGCACAGCCAGGTTTCTGCCACCATCACAGTGCTGAGAAGTCCCTTACAATGACATGAAGTGGCTGACGCGGTGCTCAGGAATCGGGAACTGGAGCATAGATCGCAGCTACAAGTTAGCGTACTTATTCTACCAATTAATTTTTCAAGCTAACATGGGTTTATAAATTGAAAGGGTATCTACCACTGCCCAATTGGGACATTCAGAATTGTACAATGTCTTTTGTTCTAGGAATACAGACATTATGACCAGTATGAATAGTCTATTTATGAGGTGCATATACCTTGTGCTACTACGTCCTTGTTATTGGTGTGGCACTGACACTTGTGACCATGAGGTGCTATGTCTTTTCTATGATCAATGAATAACTGATGACTCCTGTATATGTTCAATACACTTACTAAATACTCCTTAATGTTTTCAATTATTTGTGTTATATACAGGTTATACGCCCCTTTGCATAAAGTATATTTGTAAATGTCTTCATTGCCCTGTGTCATAATAAAGAGAGATTCCGGAATTGCAGTAGAACTAGCACAATACTAGTAACTTCACACTAAAAGAAATATTTCTTCAGTAATGATTGGAACTAGTGTTATATTGAAAGATCTCATGTTAACTCTGCTGAGAACATTTTACTTAGGTCTATCAATGAAGTGGGAAGCATAAAGACATGCACTATTCTCATTGATCAGATGAGAATTGTTATCAATACAATAATGCATTAGCTTCCATTTACTTTCATTGACAAAAAAAAAAAAAAAAATCCCAGTAACAGAAATATCGGATTGCTGCAAAGCTAACAAATTTGACAAATTTCCCGGCATCTAAGCTGTTCTCACCTGTTTGTGGGTGTTGGGAGCAGTGGTTACATGAGAGCACATACATGATGAAGAGGATTTCTCTGCATAAATCCTGCCATGTCAATTTACCCCATATAAAAATAAGATACAATGTGATAAAACTTGTCTTATCATATTGTTACATGGTCGGATCACTTACACAATTGAGAAGAGTGAGGCATTCCTGACAGATGTTGTATCTTCAGTAATGTGACAAGAGGTTAAGCTCTTCTGTGTGTAAGCCACGCAGCTATCATCATGTTATTATTATGAGAAACTTGCAGACTATGTGACTCCTTAACCATGTGTCAAAATCACTGGTGAGTATATTAGTTCTGATACAGCCAGACAGTGAGAAACCACATTTACGGTACATTGCCACTTGCGTAGTTTGCTTACATTCATTGAGACAAACTACTCCAGTCTGTTGTTAGGTTGAAAACGTGGTTGATTTTTTTTTTCCATGGTAGCAGTTAAAATTCCCCTTAGGTATCTTGTCTTGAGTCTTTCAATACTTTTGCCATGGTGTCTAAACAAAGCAACATAAAACAGAAGCCAAGAAACATGATCTGCAAAATGTAGAACTACATTCTCTTTAGAAAGCGGTATTCTAAAATAAGAATTGAAATCTGGCCCTTAACACTTCACTCCTTCGGGTTATACAGTTAAGGCGGAAAAGTGAGAGTCCTCGATAAATCCAGGGCATTCTAATGGGCATGTCATTATCAATGTATATGTAACATACTAGGACTACATCATGCATATTATATAGAGTACATCTTACTGCATTTACTTTACTTTTTAGAGATTTCTTTATGAGGTTTTTAGAGTCAAGTTCTCGTTGGAAGCTGCAGCGATTTTCTCGGCCTGCAGGAAGGTCAGCCACTTTACTGCCTGTGTCTTCCCCAGTAGTAGCCCGTACAAGCTGTAGTATGAACATGGACAGCATTTATTTACAGACCATCACTCCTCTTATTCTTGGACTACAAGGAAAGAATATGAATTATTTCTCTATAGGATGAATTAAGCTCTGGGAAAGCAGTGGGAAATTAAAACCAGCCAATGCAAAATGGAGCAGAAAGGATAAAAACACTTGTTTGGTGTTTGATACAGATAAGTCCTTCCTTACCGCTCTTCTTAGCTCAATAATTGTTGATTATATAAATAATGTGTTTTCCCTTAGGCCAAACGGCACAACACGTGGGGTATTCCTGACCCTGTGTGCTGTTTAGGGCAGGTGGAACTTTTAATAAGTCATTCATTCCCTTATAAGAGGTCAGAGAAACCTTACCCCTTACCATCCCCCCCCCCGTGTTATAAAGTACCGCAAAAAGTGCAAAAGTTCCAGAGCGGCCTTGTCCAGTTATTCCTGGATGGATCTTTCCAAGAAAGCTTGCTTGAGGCCAGAAAGAGTACGAGTGCCTACGAATATGTTGAGAGTAGGGGAGGTAAAATATATTTTGTATCCATACTGGATAAGATGGAGAACCCACGGATCCTGTATGGAGTGTTGCCAGGTGGGAAGAAAGAGAGAAGTGCCCTCCAACTGCCGGAGATAAATCCGTGGGGGGGGGAGGAGGGAGAAGAGCGTCAGAATAATACCTTCTCAGTATCCCGGGCAAAATGGTGGTTGGAGCCTCTAGCCTGAATCCCTGGGCGCCTTTGATACTGGGCTCTGGACGGGGGTTACCGTTGGAATCCCCTTCCACATAAAGAAGGGCCTGGCCTACCCCTGTAAGACTGGGGAAGAGATTTCCCCTTTTTGTCGGCTAACCCCTCCATGATGGGATCCAGCTCCTTCCCAAAAAGCTTTCCTGGCTCAAAGGGAAGAGCACAAATGTTTGAGGCATTATCAGCTCTCCATGGTTTCAGCCACAGAGGTCTTCTGGCAGCAGTGGATAACGCCATCGATCTTGAAGCAATCTTCACTTGGTAAAGAGAAGATTCCGCTGAAAAATTAGCCGCCAAAGAAATAGATGACATAAAGAAGAGGAGACTGTCATGGGGAACCCCGGAATCTATGTTCCTCTCCAAGTTGGCAAGATCTGAATGCAGCTTGTGGACCACTTCACTAGTGGCGATCCCAACCGAGGTTTGAGCTGAGGTGACTGAATAGACACAGCTCATGGTCCTTTCAGTGCACCTGTCCATGGCGTCTTGTAAATTAGACCCATCTTCAGCAGATACCACAGTGCATTTTGAAAGTTTGGCTACAGCCATGTCAACTTTAGGTGGAGCCCCCAACGACCAAACTGGGATTCTGTCCACAGGAAATAAGGTCTTAAATCTCCTGGACATGAAGAAGGGTCTTTCAGGGTGCTTCCATTCTGTCTCCATGGCTCTTTCCAAAGCAGGGTCCACCCGAAAGGTTCTGGAACCTCTATGAGTGCTCATAGCATATCCAGCTTCGCCCTCATGGTCCGCCGCGCGAATTAACTTTAGTGGTCTAGGCATCTTGTCTAAAGGAAAAAGAGGCCTGCCAACCTCTTCAGATTCATTCTCCTCAGTGGGTACAGGGCGAACATGAGACTCCAAACGAGGTCTTTTGTCCAGCTGGGAAATGGAATCTCTGATGTTCCTCATGGATTCCTCAACATACTCTTTCACCCAGGATATCACCTCCCGTATTGAAGTTTCCTCAGCAGGGGGACCTCTGCATTGGCAACAGCACTGATAGTCATAGACGTCGGGAAGGGGAATTTCACAATCCCTGCAAGCAAGGTGTTTGCGCTTGGAGGCGCTCTTCCTCCTCGGGTTTTCCCCAGTATTAGAGGAAGAAGAAGACATCTAAATAAGAACATAAAAAAAACGTTTAAAAACTTTCTCAATTCATATATATAAGAAAGTAGCACGGAAGTCTTACAATACCTTCAGAGCAAGAGTAGCAGAGTTCAAAATATCACAAGAATAGGGCCAAAACGACCAGGAGCTTGATTTAGAGAAGAGCAAGCACTTACCAAGGAAACCGTGGATGTTTAAATAGACCCAGAGGAAGGAAATGAGAGGAAGGGGCAGAACCAAAGAACATGGCCACACACACACAGATCACAATATAGTGGCCCAATAAATTACAACAATGCCCGAAAAAGGGCCTAAATTAATCCTAAAGCAAGGACCCTTATAAAACTCAAAGAAGGAGGAGGAAAAATACATCAAAAGCTCTCTCCCCGCGACTGGAAGTGACGTAGGGAGTGCAGGAAATAGGCGCCGGCAGAAACAAATCTGCAGACGCCAGTATCGCTACAGAGTGGAGGAGAGAAACAGAGACAGAGCCGAGACAGAAAAAGAAATCAAGGTGCAGGCCAGCAGACTGGACCCCCTCCATCAACCCCGCAGGCATGGAAGCCACAGACCCTGTGACAATAGCCGCCAGTCCACAGCAGCCTGCAGTAGAAGGGGAACTAACACCCCCAGGATCCCCCTCTGCAACAAGTTAGAAAACCAACAAAGAAGGGATCCCAGGAGAAAAAATACAGGTAACCTAGGAGAGGTAAGGAGAAAACCTCTGACCTCTTATAGGGGAATGATTGACTTATTACGTCCTAAACAGCACACAGGGGCAGGAATACCTCACGTGTTGTAATGCTGTTGGACGTAAGGGGAATGTATATTGCAAAATGTGTTACAAAATATGACAAGCTTTCTAAAAAGAAAAGAAAACACACAAAAAAAACATAATTAGCAATACTCTGTCACAAGATGTCTGCCCAATATGTCTCCGTGTGCTGTCACCCAATGGTTGTGTTGTAAACTGCAGTTTGCCAAGGGGTTTGCTAAAATGTTGCAATATTATGTTACATTTATTTCATGAAAAATTGGAGCACTTATAAAAATAAGTGCTCTGGAGTCAATCTGATTGAGACAGGGGCACATCTGCCACGAAGCAACCTGAGTCTCCTGGCTTGAACTGAGGAAGGCCACAGTATAATGCCACATAGTGGCCCTTACACACAGTATTATGTCACAGCCTTTACACAGTACAATGTCATATGGTGACCCTCCACACAGTATAATCAGCGCCTGCAGTCAGCAGAAGGAACGCACCCCGCTGCTCTTCATGGGACTTCAGGTAAGCATAATACTATGTGTGTGTGTGTGTTTAGTGAGGGGGGGGGGCTACTGTGGAGCATAGAATACTGTGAGGGGGTTACTGTGGAGCATACAGTTTAATTCTGTGTTTGCGTCCGTTCACTATTTATATCACACAGTATCTGTTTTATAGCAGATGTGATATTAGTACAGGCTGTAATAACATTGCACAGTCACTATTAATCAGATCCTGTGCGATGTAAGTAATGAACATTGTTCAAAAGTACCAAATGCGGAGACCTTTACCTTTCAGTACAAGCTCTGTAAAACCCCATTTACACGGCTGTAATCTGTGGGTCTGTAACTGTCCACAATTGTGTATCCACACAGTTTTAAGGTTAAATTGCTGTGTTGGCACTTTGCAATAATTTAGTGTGTTTTGGGTTGCAGTTTGGGCACTCGGTCTCTAAAAGGTTCACCATCACTGGTCTATAAAAATACTGCCATATAGTCTATGACTTCTCACTAGGCACAAACTTAAACTCTTAGTTACACTTTTTAGAAAACCAGCTTTATGATTTAAATTTTTTATGATTTAAATTTTCAACCTTAGAAGACGGTTTCCTTTCATCACCACGTCTCAGTACGTCTGGCATGAGTAGTCCTCCTTCAGAAGAGTTCTAGGTTCTATGACATTGTCTTGAAACTTGAAATCTTCAATTTACTGTAAATATCATTCTCTCCCCCATTTTCAAGTCTAAGGACAACAGTAATGGCTGTGTTTGCCATTTGTAGAATATGGTATATCTGGGTGATGATGTAGTTCCTATAATTTTTACTAACATGACTAATAAGGTAATATTGGAGGATTTGGCTTCTTATGGAAATGTATTTAAGCCTTCATTAAAAGTAGATACAGGAAAACTTTTCAGAATAATAGAGATATCAGTCAAATCTATTAGGCTTACGTCATTAAAGATGTCCATAGTTAGCTTTCCTTTGTAATATGGCGTTTATCGGCCTGGAACTTCATTTGGCATTTGAATGTTCATCTGTGTCTCTTCACACAACATGTCTCAATATGACAGAGATAGACATGCAAACATGTGACTCTTTTACCATAGGAGGAAGAGGTGTTTCTTAGCATTTACAAACTCTTTGTGACTCTATATGGGTAACTCAAATATAATTTATAACCTTGCACGCCCATGTTCACTAAGATAGAAGTGTGTGGTCATCAATATAGAATCCACCTGAGGCCTTGATCACACAACCATTCTATTTTCACGAGCTAACTGTCCATGGAAAACAGACGCATTAATCTGTTTCTAGCCTTATTCACATGAAAGTGAAAAAAAGTCATGTGATGTCCAAATTTTGAAGGACCATCTCACATCCATTTTAGAATCCATGATAATCTATGGATACATTCACATGCCTTTGTAATGCTAGGTTCACACCTGCGTTCGGGTCTCCGTTCTGTGGTTTCCGTCTTCTGCATGCAAGAAGACGGAAACCATAGACCGGGTCCGGCCGTGAGCGGTGGTGAGCGTTTT
This sequence comes from Leptodactylus fuscus, assembly GCF_031893055.1. Lineage (NCBI taxonomy): Eukaryota > Metazoa > Chordata > Amphibia > Anura > Leptodactylidae > Leptodactylus > Leptodactylus fuscus. Next base: position 84,438,646 of record NC_134267.1, read on the forward strand.
ATGCTCTTCGCCACGAAACCGGTTTTTTGAAACCGGACACAGAGTACTGCATGTCCAACTCTCTCACGACCGGACAGCTTTCAAACCCATTCAAATGAATGGGTATGAAAGAGTCCTGCAGGTTTCCGTCTTCTGCCTCTGTTTTGTGCAGGAAACGGAAACCTGCAGAACGGAGACCGGGCGCAGATGTGAACGAGCCCTAACCATCAAAATGGACAAAGATAGAGCTTGTCAGTTTAACAGACCATTTATTGTCCATCAAAAACCTGACATTCTAATATACTTGGTCACTCCCATTGTTGTTAAAGCGATCACACAGCCCTTTTTAACTGATGTGTGAACAATCCCTAAAGGTACGTTTTAAACGTTTTTAATGTTTATATATCATTTTGTGTTTAAATAAATAAAATATTGTAAATTGTAGATTTAGATTCATTGGGTGATCTCCTCCATTTTTTTTTCTTTCTGTTTTTTATCATGGACATGCTAATAGCAATTATGTGTACTATAATATTACATTTTTATTTATATACAGGCAACATATTCTTCAACAGTTTACAAATAATAGGAATAATAGGGCTCATGTACAGACAAAATAAGGCATTTTTCTCATACATGAATTCACACAATGAATTCAGGAGTGAGCGCCCTGCTTGCAAAAGCTTACTTTTTTCTTTTTTTTCCCTTTCATAACATAATAAATCATTTTTAATCAGTAAATATGGGGTGAAGATGTGTTCTTTCTTTTGTTATTAATATGCTTTCAATTAAATTAAACCTTATGCCATCAGAGTAGTTTCTTCATTCTGGACTGAAAGAAGTGCAGAGATGCTACCTTGTTCTACTTGCACCCCTCTGAAAGCCGTATAGACTGGATGTTCTTTCTAATGGAACATGACTGTTGGACACAAAGCCTTTCAAGCAGCTATCCCACTCTGATATCTAGTATCACGTACACCAGGTTCACACTAACGTTTGAGTCTCCGTGCGAGACTCCATTCCCCATTCCTCTTAAAATTGGCAAAGAGAAAAGTCCTGCAAGAATTTTCGGCGGAAACCAAGCGAACTTGAAGGACAGAAACCCAAATGCTAGTGTGAACCTAGAGTTACTTCTCCAATTCTGTGTTATCATGAAGAGATCTGAATTACTAGCAGGAACTATGGCATGTCCTCTGAAAGTAAAGTTTGAGAAACCTATTATTGAGTGACTTACCTCACTGAAGAATGGACACTGATTTATTGTTTCATTGAATATTAAAGAAAACAATAAGCTTGAGAATTTTTACTTTCAGAAAATCCTCTACAATAATAAATTTGGTAAGCACCTACACATATCTGTCATAGTACACAGTACACAAACAATTACAAAAATTCTATTTTTATTGAAATCTACTGAACCTCCCATTGACTATATACTTCTAGGTTGTCCATTGTCCATGAATCAGCTCTGTAGTAGGAAGCAATATCAGTAAGGAAAACAAAAAAGTAAAGCCTAAATGCCCTTCAAAGGTCTGTTATAACCTTATGGGGGGCACATGGTATAAAAAAGAAAATTAAGTAATTAAAGGACAAAAAAATTGCCACTACGACGTCACAGGTTCTTTCCCCACCACTGGCGACACAACGATATATGTCACCTTCATAAAACTTAGCGCAAGAGTGGGAAAACTATTTTAGTATTAGTAGCATAAAAAATATTTTTAAAAAAGAGACTGAAAAAGCATGCAAAAATAGAGATGAGCGAACACTAAAATGTTCGAGGTTCGAAATTCGATTCGAACAGCCGCTCAATGTTCGTGTGTTCGAACGGGTTTCGAACCCCATTATAGTCTATGGGGAACAGATACTCGTTAAGGGGGAAACCCAAATCCGTGTCTGGAGGGTCACCAAGTCCACTATGACACCACAGGAAATGATGCCAACACCTCTGGAATGACACTGGGACAGCAGAGGAAGCATGTCTGGGGGCATCTAACACACCAAAGACCCTCTATTACCCCAACATCACAGCCTAACAACTACACACTTTCCACATTCAAAAAAACCTCTATCAAAGTGGGAAAATACCTGGAAACCTTCTTTACTCCCCAAATGGATGGACACAAACCCCAATTTAAGCTCAACAAACAGTAACAACCACCCCTTTAAATCACGTTCCCCATGACAACCACAAATGGAATAGGCAATGGGAATTCCAAAAGCCCTCACCCTTAACTGTCATTTTGAGTGTGTGTGTGTGTGTGTGTGTGTGTGTGATGTGGTAAGACCTTCCAAAATTCACTTTTCTAGCCCTTAACATGAGCCCTTCCAAACAAAGTTACAGGACCTTAAGCTGAGCTACCAGCAGAGATTGAGGCCCTTGGCATGAGTAGAGCCTTGCACGAGCAGTGTTTTTGGCACTTAGGGTGAGTTGAGCCTTGTACCAGCGTGTGTCCCTTAACATCAGGCGGGCCCTAAGTTCTGCGCTTTGCACAAAAGTTCCACATTAACTAGGCTGAATGGTACAAAGATTAGTAGGCCCGAGAACCAGGAACAGGTCTTGCAATGGCTGTCGGATAACGCTTAAAGCACATTGTCCACCAGCCAGTCAGCCTCTACCTCCTCTTACCCAACAGTCTTGTCCTCCTTCCACCCAAAATTCCCAATCTTCCCAGAACAATAAACCCAACTGTCCCTGCTCCCCAGAGCTGTTCTCCCTTCCTTTGACTGTACCGCAACCTGCCCCTCCATTTCGCGATTCCACGGACCTAACAGACGAGTATCTGTGTCCAGATGCTCAAACACTAGAGTCTCCTCCATTCCATCTCCGGTCGATTTGGTGGCGGATGACCAGCAACCCACCCTCATCGATGACGATGAGACGCAGTTGCTGTCAGGGCAGCCAGTTGACATGCGCATTGTGCAGGAGGAGGAGGCGAGACAGGAGTTGGAAGAGGAGGTGGTGGACGACGAGGACACCGACCCCACCTGGACAAGGCGGATGTCAAGCTGGGAAAGTAGTGTGGATGTTGAGGCAGGTGCAGCACCAAAAAGGGTAGCTAGAGGCAGAGACCTGTCCAGAGGCAGAGGTCAGCTGCTTTGCCGAAGCCAGGCCAGACCCGGAATGTCCGAAGATGTTCCCTTTTGTACCCAGCGCAGAAAAACTCCCCCATCGAGGGCACGTTTCTTGAAGGTGTAGAGTTTTTTCAAGGAATGCGCCGAGGACAGATATAGTGTCGTCTACACAATTTGCCTCTCGAAATCGAGTAGGGGCCCTGAGAGGAGCAACCTGTCCACCACTTCAATGCACCGTCATTTGGAATCCAAGCAATGGAATCAGTGGCAGGCAGCAACGGCAGGACAAACGTCGCCCGCCGTTCATGCCACTGCCTCTGCTCACAGTGCTGGCGATGCACTCCAGAGGACGAGCCAGGACATCACTTCATCTGCCTCCGCCACTTTGTTGACTTCTCCCTCATCCTCCCCTGTTTCTGTCTTATCTCCTTCTCCTGCACCATCAAAGGCACCATCAGGCGCTTCTTTACAACAACCCACCATCTCTCAGACATTGGAGCGCCGGCAGAAATACACCTCTAACCACCCACCCACGCAAGCCTAGAACGCCAACATCGCTAAACTGCTGGCCCAGGAGAGGTTGGCGTTCCGGCTTGTTGAAACTCCCGCCTTCCCGGACCTGATGGCAACTGTGGCACCTCACTATGCCGTCCCTAGCCGTCACAACTTCTCCCAGTGTGGCGTCCCCGCCTTGCACCAGCACGTGTCACTCAACATCAGGTGAGCCCTTAGTTCCGCGCTTTGCTGCAAGGTCCACTTGACCACCGACACTTGGACAAGCGCCTGTGGTCAGGGATGCTGCTTATCTTTAAGGACAGGCAGGGTGAATGTGGTGGAGTCTGGTCCCGGGGTGCAAACTGAGGTACCCTATCTCCTCTCCCAGGCCAAAATCCATGGCAGGAGTAGACTGAAACCCTACGACGCTGCAACCTCCACCCCAGCTACTAGCGGCAAACGCTAAAACACTGGTGTGGGGAGACGTCAGCAGGCGGTGCTGAAGCTCATCAGCTTGGGGGACAGACAGCACAGTGCCTCCGAGGTCAGGGATGCCATCCTGGCTGAGATGGCATTTTTTTTTCCCTGCTACACCTGGGGCCTGGCATTTTTACGCCTGTGATAATGGCTGGAACCTGGTAGCGGCTCTGGAGCTTGCCAGCCTCCAACACGTTCCATGTTTGGCCCACGTCTAACCTAGTGGTGCAAAGTTTTTTGAAAACATACCCAAATGTACCGAAGCTACTGTTGAAAATGCGGCGCTTGTGCGCCCACTTTTGCAAGTGCACAGGAGTCGCTGCTAGCCTAAAAACACTCTAGCAAGGCCTACATCTGTCCAAACACAGGCTGTTGTCCGTCATTCACACACACTGAAACCCTACAATACCATATCTTGAGCAGGGTGTGTGAGCTGCACAGACCTTTGATGGAGTTCCATCTACAAAACCCAAGGGTTCCTCAAAGTCAGCTCCCAAAGTTTCTGCACCATGAGTTTCCAGGGGTGGCAGAGTTGTGGCTAGGGGCAGAGGCATGGATAGGGATGATGTCTAGGGGCAAAAGCAGTGTGGATGTGGAGGCAAGCTAAGCAGGAAAAACTGGGGGTACAAGCTAAGGCATGGACTGGGGTGATGTCTAGGGGCAAAAGCAGTGTGGATGTGGAGGCAAGCAAAGCAGGGAAAATGGTGGCTAGAGGCAAAGGGATGTCCATAGGCAGCAAGGGCAAAGATGCAAAACTCTCCCGTTTCAAGAATTTTCCTGACTTGTTTCCCCACAAAACATTCCTGGGAGGAGGGCTGAAACACCACCCTCCTCCTCCTCCGCTGTTAGATTTACCCCAGCTACGAGCTGAAAACGCTGCAACACTGGTGTGGGGAGACGTCAGCAGGCTGGGCTGAAGCTCATCAGCTTGGGAGACGGACAGCACACTGCCTCTGAGGTCAGGGATGCCATCCTGGATGAGATGGCAATTTGTTTATCCCCGCTGCCCCTGGGGCCAGGTTTTTTAGCTTGTTGGAGGGCTCTGGAGCTTGCCAGCCTCCAACACGTTCCATGCCTGGCCCACATGTTCAATGTAGTGGTGCAATGATTTTTAAAAACATACCCCAAATTAGCTGAGCTAAGGGTGAAAGTGCGGCACTTGGACACCCACTTTCCCAAGTCTACAGTACCTGGAGCTAGCCGCAATACACTCCAGCAAGGCCTACATCTGCCTGAAGCACCTACTGTTGTGCGAGGTCACCACACGCTCTAACCCTAGATACCGTATGTTCAGCAGGGTGTGTGAGCAGCAGAGACCTTTGATGGAGTACCAGCTACAAAACCCAAGGGTTCCTCAGAGTCAGCTCCCTCACTTTCTGCACCATGAGTTTCCATGGGTGGCAGACTTATGGCTAGAGGCACAGGCATGGATAGGGGTGATGTGTAGGGGCAAAAGCAGTGTGGATGTGGAGGCAAGCTAAGCAGCAAAAACTGGGGGTACAAGCAGCCGGTGACATCATCACTGACAAGCACAGCTGTCTGTCAGCTGACAGGCTGACTTTCACCAAAATGAACAGACAATGGATAGACTCATCATATACATGTCAGTTACATGACAAATTTAGTGCAATTTGCAAGTCCAAGATGGTTTGGAGATCTGCGGAGAGGAATCTCACCACCTCTTGCGGGTGCCATCATTTGGAAGGCAAGCCCTGGGCTCAGTGGGTGAGAGCAAGCGCAGGATAATCGTCGTTTGGCCTGGCGGCCACTGCCTCTTCCACTGTTGACAGGGCTGGCGCTGCAGTCCAGACCAGGAGCCAGGACACCTCCACATCTGCCTCTGACACTTTGGGGAGTTCACCCTTATCCTCACCTTTTCCTGCCATTTCTCCTTTTGCCCGCGCCATCATGCGCCTCTTCCCAGCAACTCCCCATCTCCCAAGCCTTTCATTTCATGCTAAAGTACAGCGCAACCCACCCACATGCCCAAGGCTTCAACGGCCTCATCTCAAGAAATCTGGCCCAGGAGATGTTGGAATCCCGGCTGGGGGACACTCTGCCCTTTTTGGGCAGAGTGTCTACTGCGCCACCGCACTGTGCCGTCCACACCAGCACTTTCCCCCAAACATGAGGCGGTCCCTAAATTCAGCGCTTAGCCCTAAAGTTCCATGTGACCAGTTACGAATGGACAAGTGCATGCGGACAGGGACGCTACCTTTCAATTTGGGCACAGTGGTTGAATGTAGTTGAGGCGTGGACCGGGTCGCAAAATGTGGTGGCCTGACTTGTCTCCCCACACAACATTCCTGGGAGGAGGGCTGAAACACCACCCTCCTCCGCTGTTAAATTGACCCCAGCTACGAGCTGGAAACGCTGCAACACTGGTGTGGGGAGACGTCAGCGGGCCGTGCTGAAGCTCATCAGCTTGGGGGCCAGACAGCACACTGCCTACAAAGTGAGTCATGCCATCCTCGATGAGACGGCAATGTGGTTTTTGCCACTGCACCTGGGCCCAGGCATGTTGTCATGTGTGATAATGGCCGTAACCTGGGATTGGCTCTGTAGCTTGGCAGCCTGCAACATATTCCATGCCTGGGCCACGTTTTTAACTCATTGCTGCTAATCTTTTGAAAAAGGTACCCCAATGTTCCTGAGCTACTGGTGAAAGTGTGGCGCTTGTGCGGATAGTTTTTAAAGTGTATAGTTGCCGCTGCTAGCCTCTATGCACTCCTACAACGCCTGTACCTGCTGGAACAACGGCTGTTGTGCGACGTCTCCACACTGCTGGCACTAAACATATCATGTGTTGAGCAGAGTGTGTGAGCAGCACAGACCTTTGATGTAGTTCCAACTCCAAAACCCTCGGGTTCGTCAAAGTCAACTCCCTCAGTTGCTCAACCATGAGTGGCCATGGGTGGCAGACTTATGTGAAATCCCATCCCATCCATTGCACTGGACACGAAACATTAGCATGCGCTCAGCACAACTTCGGATATGGCAGATGCGTTAAGCAGGGTGCAGGGTACAACACAGACCAGGCCCGAGCACCAGGAACAGGTGTTAGAAATACTGCAGCATCTGCCATTTCCTTCCAATTTTGGGGTTTTGGACCCGCCACCGACTTGTCTGGACCTAAGTGGGGATCATGAGACACAGTTGCCATCAAGGCAAGCTGTGGTCATGTGCGGTTTGCAGTAAGGGGGCAGTGCGCAATTGGAAGAGGAGTTGGTGGATGACGAGGCCACCGACCCCACATGGACAGGGGTGATGTCTAGGGGCTAAAGCAGTGTAGATGTAGAGGGAAGCTAAATCAACAAAAAACCTGGGTAGAAGCAAAGGCATAAACTGGGGTGATGTTTAGGGGTGAAAGCAGAGTAGATGTGGAGGGAAGCTAAGCAGCAAAAACAGTGGGTAGAAGCAAAGGCATGCAAAACTCTACCCTGTTGGAAGACTTATTCCTAGGTCTGGAACACGTTAATGGCCCCCCTGGACAAATTACTGCCACTCAGGGGCCTAGTGTCACCAGGAGGGACAAGTATAGGCGCATGTTGTGGGAATACCTGGCCGACACCAGCTCTGTCCTCTCCGATCCCTCTGTGCTCTACAGCCTAAACTTATTTTCTCATCTTTTTTTCTGAACTGCACATCTCTTGCCTGCTTCCTTTGGGATCTTAGAAATGGTGGTCCACTTCCACAGATGGTAACTTCAATAGACAGTGTAACGGGAGTAGCTGAGGGATCGCTGTCTTAACCACTTTTTGGCACAAAATTAACTTCCAAAGCCAAATATGGTGCAAGTATATGATGCAAGGACACCTACACACCTATCTCTGACACATTGGGGAGTTCACCCTCATGCGCCCTTTTGGCCTGCACCATCATGCGCCTCTTCCCAGCCACTCCACATTTCCCAAGCTTTTCATTGCAGGCAGAAGTACAATACAACCCACCCCCATGCCCAAGCCTGTAACAGCCTCATCGATAAACTGCTGGCCCTGGAGATGTTGGTGTTTGTTTATGCTTCTGGAGACCCAGGCCTTCCGTCAGCAGATGGCAGCTGGGGCACCTCCCTATGCTGGGCCTAGCCGTTACTACTTCTCTTGGTGTGCTGTCTCTGCCTTGCGCCTGCATGTGTCCCATAACATCAGTCGGGCCCAGAGCTCTGCGCTTTGCTGCAAGGTCCACTTGACCACCGACACATGGACAAGCGCCTGTGGTCAGGGATGCTGCAGTGCTTATCTTTAATGACAGGCAGGGTGAATGTGGTGGAGTCTGTTCCCCGGGTGCAAACTGGGGTGGCCTATCTCCTCTCCCAGGCCAAAATTCATGGCAGGAGTAGACTGAAACCCTACGAAGCTGCAACCTCCACCCCAGCTACTAGCGGAAAACACTGTAACACTGGCATGGGGAGATGTCAGTAGGCCGTGCTGAAACTGATCAGCTTGGGGGACAGACAGCACAGTGCCTCCGAGGTCAGGGATGCCATCCTGGCTGAGATGGCATTTTTTTTTCCCTGCTACACCTGGGGCCTGGCATTTTTGCGCCTGTGATAATGGCTGGAACCTGGTAGCAGATCTGGAGCTTGCCAGACTCAAACACGGTCCACGCATGGCCCACGTTTTCCAACTTGTTGGTGCCATGTTTCTTTGAAACCTACACCATTGTGCCTGATATACAGGTCAAAGTGGGGCCATTTTCGTAAGTGAGAACTAGCCTCTGCTAGGCAGAAAACATTCAGAGCACACTCCTCTCATCTTCGCACCGTTGGCTGGCGGAGGAAGACGAGGGGGTTGGAGTGGCATCTGATGTCCCTATCCCACACGAGGCTAGAGGGTGCACTTCAGTGCATCCCATTGCTTCACCACAAATGGTGTGAAGGGGAGTGGAAAATGGAGGAAATGGAGAGTGACCCTTACAGTTGGGGCCAGCAAAGGCATGCCAAGTAACACACTGGCACACATGGCTGACTTCATCTTGGGTTGCTTTTCAACACATATTTCACATCATGAAGAACAAATAATACTGGATTTTTTCAAGCCTCGAACCCCGGTCTAGGTCTAATGTCTGTTCCTTTCTTATATTAGGGGAGAGGGAAAAAAAATTACTTCAGTGATACGTTTAGCGTACATAGACTGACTATTAATGTGTATCCCACTTAGTGTTGTTAGGGTTACACACCGTCACAACCTGGCTAAAGCTTCAATAGCTGTTAATAAAGTCAACATAACTTTACGGTATCCAAAAAGACAGCTGGTACCGACAGAGAGCAAGACAAATGTCACCCAAAGCTGTGAGCTCTGAACACCCACAGTGACTTTGGCGTCATCATCATTATAAGGGAGCGGGTGGTAATAAATAACTTGGCAGTGCCTAAAACCCAAAAAGCTTATACAACTATATTTACATTAAGATACACAAATGAAACTTTTCAGTAGCATGTCATGAGACAAGCTGATAAGCTCTTCCTTTGTGCAGTGCTATTTGAAAGTTAAACGCTGCCTTTATTTTAATTCTGGAGAAGGTGCAGACATTAGATTTAGAACATGTTGTCTTCATTGTCCAAATCCTCTATATAGGTAACGTGTTTTTCGGGCCGAGCTGTCTGGGAACGAGCTGGTGCAGCACTGACAACCTGGGTGAATATGGCAAGAGCCTGAGATGTAGGGTGAATGAATCCCCAAATTATTTGTGGAATTCCCAGTGAGACAATGGCACTGTATACCAGTATTAAAAATTGTGGGTGCACATAACCCCCATATATTCTTTGAATTCCCAGTGAGACAATGGCACTGTATACCAGTATTAAAAATTGTGGGTGCACATAACCCCCATATATTCTTTGAATTCCCAGTGAGACAATGGCACTGTATACCAGTAGTAAAAATTGTGGGTGCACATAACCCCCATATATTCTTTGAATTCCCAGTGAGACAATGGAACTGTATAGCAGTAGCAAAAATTGTGGGTGCACGTAACCCCCATATATTCTTTGAATTCCCAGTCAGACAATGGCACTGTATACCAGTAGTAAAAATTGTGGGTGCACATAACCCCCATATATTCTTTGAATTCCCAGTGAGACAATGGCACTATATACCAGTAGTAAAAATTGTGGGTGCACATAACCCCAATATATTCTTTGAATTCCCAGTCAGATAATGGCACTGTATACCAGTATTAAAAATTGTGGGTGCACATAACCCCCATATATTCTTTGAATTCCCAGTGAGACAAAGGAACTGTATAGCAGTATTAAAAATTGTGGGTGCACGTAACCCCCATATATTCTTTGAATTCCCAGTCAGACAATGGCACTGTATACCAGTATTAAAAATTGTGGGTGCACATAACCCCCATATATTCTTTGAATTCCCAGTCAGACACTGGCACTATATACCAGTAGTAAAAATTGTGGGTGCACATAACCCCAATATATTCTTTGAATTCCCAGTCAGACAATGGCACTGTATACCAGTATTAAAAATTGTGGGTGCACATAACCCCCATATATTCTTTGAATTCCCAGTCAGACAATGGCACTGTATACCAGTAGTAAAAATTGTGGGTGCACATAACCCCAATATATTCTTTGAATTCCCAGTCAGACAATGGCACTGTATACCAGTATTAAAAATTGTGGGTGCACATAACCCCCATATATTCTTTGAATTCCCAGTCAGACAATGGCACTGTATACCAGTATTAAAAATTGTGGGTGCACATAACCCCCATATATTCTTTGAATTCCCAGTCAGACAATGGCACTATATACCAGTATTAAAAATTGTGGGTGCACATAACCCCCATATATTCTTTGAATTCCCAGTCAGACAATGGCACTATATACCAGTAGTAAAAATTGTGGGTGCACATAACCCCAATATATTCTTTGAATTCCCAGTCAGACAATGGCACTGTATACCAGTATTAAAAATTGTGGGTGCACATAACCCCCATATATTCTTTGAATTCCCAGTCAGACAATGGCACTGTATACCAGTATTAAAAATTGTGGGTGCACATAACCCCCATATATTCTTTGAATTCCCAGTCAGACAATGGCACTGTATACCAGTATTAAAAATTGTGGGTGCACATAACCCCCATATATTCTTTGAATTCCCAGTCAGACAATGGCACTGTATACCAGTATTAAAAATTGTGGGTGCACATAACCCCCATATATTCTTTGAATTCCCAGTCAGACAATGGCACTATATACCAGTAGTAAAAATTGTGGGTGCACATAACCCCAATATATTCTTTGAATTCCCAGTCAGACAATGGCACTGTATACCAGTATTAAAAATTGTGGGTGCACATAACCCCCATATATTCTTTGAATTCCCAGTCAGACAATGGCACTGTATACCAGTATTAAAAATTGTGGGTGCACATAACCCCCATATATTCTTTGAATTCCCAGTCAGACAATGGCACTGTATACCAGTAGTAAAAATTGTGGGTGCACATAACCCCCATATATTCTTTGAATTCCCAGTGAGACAAAGGAACTGTATAGCAGTATTAAAAATTGTGGGTGCACGTAACCCCCATATATTCTTTGAATTCCCGGTCAGACAATGGCACTGTATACCAGTATTAAAAATTGTGGGTGCACGTCACCCCAATATATTCTTTGAATTCCCAGTCAGACAATGGCACTGTATACCAGTAGTAAAAATTGTGGGTGCACATAACCCCCATATATTCTTTGAATTCCCAGTCAGACAATGGCACTGTATACCAGTATTAAAAATTGTGGGTGCACATAACCCCCATATATTCTTTTAATTCCCAGTCAGACAATGGCACTGTATACCAGTATTAAAAATTGTGGGTGCACATAACCCCCATATATTCTTTGAATTCCCAGTGAGACAAAGGAACTGTATAGCAGTATTAAAAATTGTGGGTGCACGTAACCCCCATATATTCTTTGAATTCCCAGTCAGACAATGGCACTGTATACCAGTATTAAAAATTGTGGGTGCACATAACCCCCATATATTCTTTGAATTCCCAGTCAGACAATGGCACTATATACCAGTAGTAAAAATTGTGGGTGCACATAACCCCAATATATTCTTTGAATTCCCAGTCAGACAATGGCACTGTATACCAGTATTAAAAATTGTGGGTGCACATAACCCCCATATATTCTTTGAATTCCCAGTCAGACAATGGCACTGTATACCAGTATTAAAAATTGTGGGTGCACATAACCCCCATATATTCTTTGAATTCCCAGTCAGACAATGGCACTGTATACCAGTATTAAAAATTGTGGGTGCACATAACCCCCATATATTCTTTGAATTCCCAGTCAGACAATGGCACTATATACCAGTAGTAAAAATTGTGGGTGCACATAACCCCAATATATTCTTTGAATTCCCAGTCAGACAATGGCACTGTATACCAGTATTAAAAATTGTGGGTGCACATAACCCCCATATATTCTTTGAATTCCCAGTCAGACAATGGCACTGTATACCAGTATTAAAAATTGTGGGTGCACATAACCCCCATATATTCTTTGAATTCCCAGTCAGACAATGGCACTGTATACCAGTATTAAAAATTGTGGGTGCACATAACCCCCATATATTCTTTAAATTCCCAGTGAGACAAAGGAACTGTATAGCAGTATTAAAAATTGTGGGTGCACGTAACCCCCATATATTCTTTGAATTCCCAGTCAGACAATGGCACTGTATACCAGTATTAAAAATTGTGGGTGCACATAACCCCCATATATTCTTTGAATTCCCAGTGAGACAATGGAACTGTATAGCAGTAGCAAAAATTGTGGGTGCACGTAACCCCCATATATTCTTTGAATTCCCAGTCAGACAATGGCACTATATACCAGTATTAAAAATTGTGGGTGCACATAACCCCCATATATTCTTTGAATTCCCAGTGAGACAATGGAACTGTATAGCAGTATTAAAAATTGTGGGTGCACGTAACCCCCATATATTCTTTGAATTCCCAGTCAGACAATGGCACTGTATACCAGTATTAAAAATTGTGGGTGCACATAACCCCCATATATTCTTTGAATTCCCAGTGAGACAATGGAACTGTATAGCAGTATTAAAAATTGTGGGTGCACGTAACCCCCATATATTCTTTGAATTCCCAGTCAGACAATGGCACTGTATACCAGTAGTAAAAATTGTGGGTGCACGTAACCCCCATATATTCTTTGAATTCCCAGTCAGACAATGGCACTGTATACCAGTATTAAAAATTGTGGGTGCACGTCACCCCAATATATTCTTTGAATTCCCAGTCAGACAATGGCACTGTATACCAGTAGTAAAAATTGTGGGTGCACATAACCCCCATATATTCTTTGAATTCCCAGTCAGACAATGGCACTGTATACCAGTATTAAAAATTTTGGGTGCACATAACCCCCATATATTCTTTGAATTCCCAGTCAGACAATGGCACTGTATACCAGTATTAAAAATTGTGGGTGCACATAACCCCCATATATTCTTTGAATTCCCAGTGAGACAAAGGAACTGTATAGCAGTATTAAAAATTGTGGGTGCACGTAACCCCCATATATTCTTTGAATTCCCAGTCAGACAATGGCACTGTATACCAGTATTAAAAATTGTGGGTGCACATAACCCCCATATATTCTTTGAATTCCCAGTCAGACAATGGCACTATATACCAGTAGTAAAAATTGTGGGTGCACATAACCCCAATATATTCTTTGAATTCCCAGTCAGACAATGGCACTGTATACCAGTATTAAAAATTGTGGGTGCACATAACCCCCATATATTCTGTGAATTCCCAGTCAGACAATGGCACTGTATACCAGTATTAAAAATTGTGGGTGCACATAACCCCCATATATTCTTTGAATTCCCAGTCACACAATGGCACTGTATACCAGTATTAAAAATTGTGGGTGCACATAACCCCCATATATTCTTTGAATTCCCAGTGAGACAAAGGAACTGTATAGCAGTATTAAAAATTGTGGGTGCACGTAACCCCCATATATTCTTTGAATTCCCAGTCAGACAATGGCACTGTATACCAGTATTAAAAATTGTGGGTGCACATAACCCCCATATATTCTTTGAATTCCCAGTGAGACAATGGAACTGTATAGCAGTAGCAAAAATTGTGGGTGCACGTAACCCCCATATATTCTTTGAATTCCCAGTCAGACAATGGCACTATATACCAGTATTAAAAATTGTGGGTGCACATAACCCCCATATATTCTTTGAATTCCCAGTGAGACAATGGAACTGTATAGCAGTATTAAAAATTGTGGGTGCACGTAACCCCCATATATTCTTTGAATTCCCAGTCAGACAATGGCACTGTATACCAGTATTAAAAATTGTGGGTGCACATAACCCCCATATATTCTTTGAATTCCCAGTGAGACAATGGAACTGTATAGCAGTATTAAAAATTGTGGGTGCACGTAACCCCCATATATTCTTTGAATTCCCAGTCAGACAATGGCACTGTATACCAGTAGTAAAAATTGTGGGTGCACGTAACCCCCATATATTCTTTGAATTCCCAGTCAGACAATGGCACTGTATACCAGTATTAAAAATTGTGGGTGCACGTCACCCCAATATATTCTTTGAATTCCCAGTCAGACAATGGCACTGTATACCAGTAGTAAAAATTGTGGGTGCACATAACCCCCATATATTCTTTGAATTCCCAGTCAGACAATGGCACTGTATACCAGTATTAAAAATTTTGGGTGCACATAACCCCCATATATTCTTTGAATTCCCAGTCAGACAATGGCACTGTATACCAGTATTAAAAATTGTGGGTGCACATAACCCCCATATATTCTTTGAATTCCCAGTGAGACAAAGGAACTGTATAGCAGTATTAAAAATTGTGGGTGCACGTAACCCCCATATATTCTTTGAATTCCCAGTCAGACAATGGCACTGTATACCAGTATTAAAAATTGTGGGTGCACATAACCCCCATATATTCTTTGAATTCCCAGTCAGACAATGGCACTATATACCAGTAGTAAAAATTGTGGGTGCACATAACCCCAATATATTCTTTGAATTCCCAGTCAGACAATGGCACTGTATACCAGTATTAAAAATTGTGGGTGCACATAACCCCCATATATTCTGTGAATTCCCAGTCAGACAATGGCACTGTATACCAGTATTAAAAATTGTGGGTGCACATAACCCCCATATATTCTTTGAATTCCCAGTCACACAATGGCACTGTATACCAGTATTAAAAATTGTGGGTGCACATAACCCCCATATATTCTTTGAATTCCCAGTGAGACAAAGGAACTGTATAGCAGTATTAAAAATTGTGGGTGCACGTAACCCCCATATATTCTTTGTATTCCCAGTCAGACAATGGCACTGTATACCAGTATTAAAAATTGTGGGTGCACATAACCCCCATATATTCTTTGAATTCCCAGTGAGACAATGGAACTGTATAGCAGTAGCAAAAATTGTGGGTGCACGTAACCCCCATATATTCTTTGAATTCCCAGTCAGACAATGGCACTATATACCAGTATTAAAAATTGTGGGTGCACATAACCCCCATATATTCTTTGAATTCCCAGTGAGACAATGGAACTGTATAGCAGTATTAAAAATTGTGGGTGCACGTAACCCCCATATATTCTTTGAATTCCCAGTCAGACAATGGCACTGTATACCAGTATTAAAAATTGTGGGTGCACATAACCCCCATATATTCTTTGAATTCCCAGTGAGACAATGGAACTGTATAGCAGTATTAAAAATTGTGGGTGCACGTAACCCCCATATATTCTTTAAATTCCCAGTCAGACAATGGCACTGTATACCAGTAGTAAAAATTGTGGGTGCACGTAACCCCCATATATTCTTTGAATTCCCAGTCAGACAATGGCACTATATACCAGTATTAAAAATTGTGGGTGCACATAACCCCCATATATTCTTTGAATTCCCAGTCAGACAATGGCACTGTATACCAGTAGTAAAAATTGTGGGTGCACGTAACCCCCATATATTCTTTGAATTCCCAGTGAGACAATGGCACTGTATACCAGTAGTAAAAATTGTGGGTGCACGTAACCCCCATATATTCTTTGAATTCCCAGTCAGACAATGGCACTATATACCAGTATTAAAAATTGTGGGTGCACATAACCCCCATATATTCTTTGAATTCCCAGTCAGACAATGGCACTGTATACCAGTAGTAAAAATTGTGGGTGCACATAACCCCCATATATTCTTTGAATTCCCAGTCAGACAATGGCACTGTATACCAGTATTAAAAATTGTGGGTGCACATAACCCCCATATATTCTTTGAATTCCCAGTGAGACAAAGGAACTGTATAGCAGTATTAAAAATTGTGGGTGCACGTAACCCCCATATATTCTTTGAATTCCCAGTCAGACAATGGCACTGTATAGCAGTATTAAAAATTGTGGGTGCACGTAACCCCCATATATTCTTTGAATTCCCAGTCAGACAATGGCACTGTATACCAGTATTAAAAATTGTGGGTGCACATAACCCCCATATATTCTTTGAATTCCCAGTGAGACAATGGCACTGTATAGCAGTAGCAAAAATTGTGGGTGCACGTCACCCCAATATATTCTTTGAATTCCCAGTCAGACAATGGCACTATATACCAGTAGCAAAAATTGTGGGTGTATATAGCCCCAATTCTATTGCTAGGGGACTTGCAGGGTATTTCTGAGGTGAAGGTGGGGGGGCACACCGTTGGAACGGGGATTTGGGGTGTATATATGGGGTATACGGGAATACACTGTCAGTGTGTTCCATTCAGGATCCTGGGAAAGCTGGGTTGCGGCGATTGAGCCCGTCAGTGCCACGTTACACTGACAAGCTTCTCCCTGGAATTGAAGTTATATGTAAGCCCAATATATTCTTTGAATTCCCAGTGAGACAATGGCACTATATGGCAGTAGCAAAAATAGTGGGTGTATATAGCCCCAATCCTATTGCTAGGGGACTTGCAGGGTATTTCTGGGGTGAAGGTGGGGGGGCACACCGTTGGAACGGGTATCGGGGGTATATATCGGGTATACGGGAATACACTGACAGTGTATTCCATTCAGGATCCTGGGAAAGCTGGGTTGCGGCGATTGAGCCCGTCAGTGCCACGTTACACTGACAAGCTTCTCCCTGGAATTTAGCTCTTATAAGAGCTGTTGGTTGTCTTCTCCTTCCTATCCTAGCCTGTCCCTGCCTACCCAGAATCTAACCCCTAGCTAACTGGACGGAAACCTCCGTCCTCGGTGAATTGCAAGCTCAGAATGACGCGAAGCTGGGCGGCGCTGTTCTTTTAAATTAGAGGTCACATGTTTTCGGCAGCCAATGGGTTTTGCCTACTTTTTTCAACGTCACCGGTGTCGTAGTTCCTGTCCCACCTACCCTGTGCTGTTATTGGAGCAAAAAAGGCGCCAGGGAAGGTGGGAAGGGAATCGAGTAATGGCGCACTTTACCACGCGGTGTTCGATTCGATTCGAACATGCCGAACAGCCTAATATCCGATCGAACATGAGTTCGATAGAACACTGTTCGCTCATCTCTATTAATGTGTATCCCACTTAGTGTTGTTAGGGTTACACACTGTCACAACCTGGCTAAAGCTTCTATAGCTGTTAATAAAGTCAACATAACTTTACGGTATCCAAAAAGACAGCTGGTACCGACAGAGAGCAAGACAAATGTCAACCAAAGCTGTGAGCTCTGAACACCCACAGTGACTTTGGCGTCATCATCATTATAAGGGAGCGGGTGGTAATAAATAACTTGGCAGTGCCTAAAACCCAAAAAGCTTATACAACTATATTTACATTAAGATACACAAATGACACTTTTCAGTAGCATGTCATGAGACAAGCTGATAAGCTCTTCCTTTGTGCAGTGCTATTTGAAAGTTAAACGCTGCCTTTATTTTAATTCTGGAGAAGGTGCAGACATTAGATTTAGAACATGTTGTCTTCATTGTCCAAATCCTCTATATAGGAAACGTGTTTTTCGGGCAGAGCTGTCTGGGAACGAGCTGGTGCAGCACTGACAACCTGGGTGAATATGGCAAGAGCCTGAGATGTAGGGTGAATGAATCCCCAAATTATTTGTGGAATTCCCAGTGAGACAATGGCACTATATACCAGTAGCAAAAATTGTGGGTGCACGTAACCCCCATATATTCTTTGAATTCCCAGTCAGACAATGGCACTATATAGCAGTAGCAAAAATTGTGGGTGCACGTAACCCCCATATATTCTTTGAATTCCCAGTCAGAAACTGGCACTATATACAAGTAGCAAAAATTGTGGGTGCACATAACCCCCATATATTCTTTGAATTCCCAGTGAGACAATGGCACTATATACCAGTAGCAAAAATTGTGGGTGCACGTAACCCCAATATATTCTTTGAATTACCAGTCAGAAACTGGAACTATATAGCAGTAGCAAAAATTGTGGGTGCACATAACCCCCATATATTCTTTGAATTCCCAGTGAGACAATGGCACTATATACCAGTAGCAAAAATTGTGGGTGCACGTAACCCCAATATATTCTTTGAATTACCAGTCAAAAATTGGAACTATATAGCAGTAGCAAAAATTGTGGGTGCACGTAACCCCCATATATTCTTTGAATTCCCAGTCAGACAATGGCACTATATACCAGTAGCAAAAATTGTGGGTGCACATAACCCCCATATATTCTTTGAATTCCCAGTCAGACAATGGCACTATATACCAGTAGCAAAAATTGTGGGTGCACGTAACCCCAATATATTCTTTGAATTCCCAGTCAGAAACTGGAACTATATAGCAGTAGCAAAAATTGTGGGTGCACATAACCCCCATATATTCTTTGAATTCCCAGTGAGACAATGGCACTATATACCAGTAGCAAAAATTGTGGGTGCACGTAACCCCAATATATTCTTTGAATTACCAGTCAGAAACTGGAACTATATAGCAGTAACAAAAATTGTGGGTGCACGTAACCCCCATATATTCTTTGAATTCCCAGTCAGACAATGGCACTATATACCAGTAGCAAAAATTGTGGGTGCACATAACCCCCATATATTCTTTGAATTCCCAGTCAGACAATGGCACTATATACCAGTAGCAAAAATTGTGGGTGCACATAACCCCCATATATTCTTTGAATTCCCAGTCAGACAATGGCACTATATACCAGTAGCAAAAATTGTGGGTGCACGTAACCCCAATATATTCTTTGAATTACAAGTCAGAAACTGGAACTATATAGCAGTAGCAAAAATTGTGGGTGCACATAACCCCCATATATTCTTTGAATTCCCAGTGAGACAATGGCACTATATACCAGTAGCAAAAATTGTGGGTGCACGTAACCCCAATATATTCTTTGAATTCCCAGTCAGACAATGGCACTATATACCAGTAGCAAAAATTGTGGGTGCACGTAACCCCAATATATTCTTTGAATTCCCAGTCAGAAACTGGCACTATATACCAGTAGCAAAAATTGTGGGTGCACATAACCCCAATATATTCTTTGAATTCCCAGTGAGACAATGGCACTATATACCAGTAGCAAAAATTGTGGGTGCACGTAACCCCAATATATTCTTTGAATTCCCAGTCAGAAACTGGCACTATATACCAGTAGCAAAAATTGTGGGTGCACATAACCCCAATATATTCTTTGAATTCCCAGTGAGACAATGGCACTATATACCAGTAGCAAAAATTGTGGGTGCACGTAACCCCAATATACTCTTTGAATTCCCAGTCAGACAATGGCACTATATACCAGTAGCAAAAATTGTGGGTGCACGTAACCCCAATATATTCTTTGAATTCCCAGTCAGAAACTGGCACTATATACCAGTAGCAAAAATTGTGGGTGCACATAACCCCCATATATTCTTTGAATTCCCAGTGAGACAATGGCACTATATACCAGTAGCAAAAATTGTGGGTGCACGTAACCCCCATATATTCTTTGAATTCCCAGTGAGACAATGGCACTATATACCAGTAGCAAAAATTGTGGGTGCACATAACCCCCATATATTCTTTGAATTCCCAGTGAGACAATGGCACTATATACCAGTAGCAAAAATTGTGGGTGCACGTAACCCCCATATATTCTTTGAATTCCCAGTCAGACAATGGCACTATATACCAGTAGCAAAAATTGTGGGTGCACGTAACCCCAATATATTCTTTGAATTCCCAGTGAGACAATGGCACTATATACCAGTAGCAAAAATTGTGGGTGCACATAACCCCAATATATTCTTTGAATTCCCAGTGAGACAATGGCACTATATACTAGTAGCAAAAATTGTGGGTGCACGTAACCCCAATATATTCTTTGAATTACCAGTCAGAAACTGGAACTATATAGCAGTAGCAAAAATTGTGGGTGCACGTAACCCCCATATATTCTTTGAATTCCCAGTCAGACAATGGCACTATATAGCAGTAGCAAAAATTGTGGGTGCACGTAACCCCCATATATTCTTTGAATTCCCAGTCAGAAACTGGCACTATATACCAGTAGCAAAAATTGTGGGTGCACGTATCCCCAATATATTCTTTGAATTCCCAGTGAGACAATGGCACTATATACCAGTAGCAAAAATTGTGGGTGCACGTAACCCCAATATATTCTTTGAATTCCCAGTCAGACAATGGCACTATATACCAGTAGCAAAAATTGTGGGTGCACGTAACCCCAATATATTCTTTGAATTACCAGTCAGAAACTGGAACTATATAGCAGTAGCAAAAATTGTGGGTGCACATAACCCCCATATATTCTTTGAATTCCCAGTGAGACAATGGCACTATATACCAGTAGCAAAAATTGTGGGTGCACGTAACCCCAATATATTCTTTGAATTCCCAGTGAGACAATGGCACTATATACCAGTAGCAAAAATTGTGGGTGCACATAACCCCAATATATTCTTTGAATTCCCAGTGAGACAATGGCACTATATACCAGTAGCAAAAATTGTGGGTGCACATAACCCCCATATATTCTTTGAATTCCCAGTGAGTCAATGGCACTATATACCAGTAGCAAAAATTGTGGGTGCACGTAACCCCCATATATTCTTTGAATTCCCAGTCAGACAATGGCACTATATAGCAGTAGCAAAAATTGTGGGTGCACGTAACCCCCATATATTCTTTGAATTCCCAGTCAGAAACTGGCACTATATACCAGTAGCAAAAATTGTGGGTGCACATAACCCCCATATATTCTTTGAATTCCCAGTGAGACAATGGCACTATATACCAGTAGCAAAAATTGTGGGTGCACATAACCCCAATATATTCTTTGAATTCCCAGTGAGACAATGGCACTATATACCAGTAGCAAAAATTGTGGGTGCACGTAACCCCAATATATTCTTTGAATTACCAGTCAGAAACTGGAACTATATAGCAGTAGCAAAAATTGTGGGTGCACGTAACCCCCATATATTCTTTGAATTCCCAGTCAGACAATGGCACTATATAGCAGTAGCAAAAATTGTGGGTGCACGTAACCCCCATATATTCTTTGAATTCCCAGTCAGAAACTGGCACTATATACCTGTAGCAAAAATTGTGGGTGCACGTATCCCCAATATATTCTTTGAATTCCCAGTCAGACAATGGCACTATATACCAGTAGCAAAAATTGTGGGTGCACGTAACCCCAATATATTCTTTGAATTCCCAGTCAGACAATGGCACTATATACCAGTAGCAAAAATTGTGGGTGCACGTAACCCCAATATATTCTTTGAATTACCAGTCAGAAACTGGAACTATATAGCAGTAGCAAAAATTGTGGGTGCACATAACCCCCATATATTCTTTGAATTCCCAGTGAGACAATGGCACTATATACCAGTAGCAAAAATTGTGGGTGCACGTAACCCCAATATATTCTTTGAATTCCCAGTGAGACAATGGCACTATATACCAGTAGCAAAAATTGTGGGTGCACATAACCCCAATATATTCTTTGAATTCCCAGTGAGACAATGGCACTATATACCAGTAGCAAAAATTGTGGGTGCACATAACCCCCATATATTCTTTGAATTCCCAGTGAGACAATGGCACTATATACCAGTAGCAAAAATTGTGGGTGCACGTAACCCCCATATATTCTTTGAATTCCCAGTCAGACAATGGCACTATATAGCAGTAGCAAAAATTGTGGGTGCACGTAACCCCCATATATTCTTTGAATTCCCAGTCAGAAACTGGCACTATATACCAGTAGCAAAAATTGTGGGTGCACATAACCCCCATATATTCTTTGAATTCCCAGTGAGACAATGGCACTATATACTAGTAGCAAAAATTGTGGGTGCACATAACCCCAATATATTCTTTGAATTCCCAGTCAGACAATGGCACTATATACCAGTAGCAAAAATTGTGGGTGCACGTAACCCCAATATATTCTTTGAATTCCCAGTCAGACAATGGCACTATATACCAGTAGCAAAAATTGTGGGTGCACGTAACCCCCATATATTCTTTGAATTCCCAGTCAGACAATGGCACTATATAGCAGTAGCAAAAATTGTGGGTGCACGTAACCCCCATATATTCTTTGAATTCCCAGTCAGAAACTGGCACTATATACCAGTAGCAAAAATTGTGGGTGCACATAACCCCCATATATTCTTTGAATTCCCAGTGAGACAATGGCACTATATACTAGTAGCAAAAATTGTGGGTGCACATAACCCCAATATATTCTTTGAATTCCCAGTCAGACAATGGCACTATATACCAGTAGCAAAAATTGTGGGTGCACGTAACCCCAATATATTCTTTGAATTCCCAGTCAGACAATGGCACTATATACCAGTAGCAAAAATTGTGGGTGCACGTAACCCCCATATATTCTTTGAATTCCCAGTCAGACAATGGCACTATATAGCAGTAGCAAAAATTGTGGGTGCACGTAACCCCCATATATTCTTTGAATTCCCAGTCAGAAACTGGCACTATATACCAGTAGCAAAAATTGTGGGTGCACATAACCCCAATATATTCTTTGAATTCCCAGTGAGACAATGGCACTATATACCAGTAGCAAAAATTGTGGGTGCACATAACCCCAATATATTCTTTGAATTCCCAGTCAGACAATGGCACTATATACCAGTAGCAAAAATTGTGGGTGCACGTAACCCCAATATATTCTTTGAATTCCCAGTGAGACAATGGCACTATATACCAGTAGCAAAAATTGTGGGTGCACGTAACCCCAATATATTCTTTATATTCTATATACCAGTAGCAAAAATAGTGGGTGTATATAGCCCCAATTCTATTGCTAGGGGACTTGCAGGGTATTTCTGAGGTGAAAGTGGGGGGGCACACCGTTGGAACGGGGATTTGGGGTGTATATATGGGGTATACGGGAATACACTGTCAGTGTGTTCCATTCAGGATCCTGGGAAAGCTGGGTTGCGGCGATTGAGCCCGTCAGTGCCACGTTACACTGACAAGCTTCTCCCTGGAATTGAAGTAATATGTAACCCCAATATATTCTTTGGATTCCCAGTCAGACAATGGCACCATATGGCAGTAGCAAAAATAGTGGGTGTATATAGCCCCAATTCTATTGCTAGGGGACTTGCAGGGTATTTCTGGGGTGAAGGTGGGGGGGCACACCGTTGGAACGGGTATCGGGGGTATATATCGGGTATACGGGAATACACTGTCAGTGTATTCCATTCAGGATCCTGGGAAAGCTGGGTTGCGGCGATTGAGCCCGTCAGTGCCACGTTACACTGACAAGCTTCTCCCTGGAATTTAGCTCTTATAAGAGCTGTTGTGGTTGTCTTCTCCTTCCTATCCTAGCCTGTCCCTGCCTACCCAGAATCTAAGCCCTAGCTAGCTGGACGGAAACCTCCGTCCCCGGTGAATTGCAAGCTCAGAATGACGCGAAGCTGGGCGTCGCTGTTCTTTTAAATTAGAGGTCACATGTTTTCGGCAGCCAATTGGTTTTGCCTACTTTTTTCAACGTCACCGGTGTCGTAGTTCCTGTCCCACCTACCCTGCGCTGTTATTGGAGCAAAAAAGGCGCCAGGGAAGGTGGGAGGGGAATCGAGTAATGGCGCACTTTACCACGCGGTGTTCGATTCGATTCGAACATGCCGAACAGCCTAATATCCGATCGATCATGAGTTCGATAGAACACTGTTCGCTCATCTCTATGCAAAAATAAAAACAACATAGAAATAAAAACCTATGAGCTTCCGAAAAAATCCAAAAGAAAAAAAATGTTGTAGCCCTCAAAACTGAATGTACAAAAACAAACACAAAATGTGTTTCATCCTGAACAAAGAAGAATAGAATAGGTCTTCAATATGAGCCCACCAGTAGAATCCATTCTAGGGACCCAATATACAAATAAATTCAAATATTACCGACCTTCCCTTTTATACAGTACTTGTCTGCTATCTATCCCTTCCCTAGACTACGGCTCACTTAGCTCTTTGAGTTATAAGACTGGTGATTATGGCCCTACAGTGACAGTAAAAAGATGGGAGGGAGGATAGTGGGATGGAAATTGGGTAGTGTGTTTTTCTCCCCAGATTATTTTATATGCACATGGGCACCTAGTGCAGTGAGTGTACTATGGCATGTTTCATTCTAGCAGGGGCTGGGGGGAGGCTAGAAGCCCACTAGCCCTCTTGAGCCAGAAGCCCACTGGAATATTCAACTGTTCCTCTGTGGGTCATTCCAAGCTTGAGTACACCTGTACAAAGATACCTGCTCTACATAGTCATACCTTAAAGGAGCTCTATCATTGGCAAAAGTCATTTTTAGCTAATCACATGCTTGCATAGCCTTTAGAAAGTCTATTCCACACATACCTTTTGTATGTAAATTGTCTCAGTAGTGTTTGAATAAATCTGTTTTTAGTCTCAGTAGTGTTTGAATAAATCTGTTTTTATTCATATGCTAAATAGCTTCTCCTCATGCACAGGACGTTGTCAGCCGGCTCTCCTCTCTATGCTGTGTGTGTGAGAGCAGGGAGGAGGAGTCAGCAGCAGCCTGTGCTGTATATACAGAAGATGCATGAAGAGAATTCCAGGGTGCATGGAGAAGCTAATTAGCATATGAATAAAAACTGACTTATTCAAAATCTACTGAAGCAATTTACATACAAAAGGTAGGTGTGGAATAGACTTTCTAAAGGCTACGCAAGTATGTGATTAGTTAAAAATGACTTTTTCCAATGATAGAGCCCCTTTAAATACAGCATTACGCAAATAATAAATGTATCGCCAAATTGTACATAACATTAACCGTTTCCCGCCGATGACGTTCTTCAATTTTCGTTTTTGACTCCCCCCCCACACACACAAACACCTTTCCAAACCCCATAACTTTAAAAATTTTCTGCTCTCAGAGCCATATGAGGTCTTAATGTTTGCGGGACAAATTTTTCTTCATGATGCCACCATTTATTATTCTGTATAATGTACTGGGAAGCTGGAAAAAAATTCTGAATGGGTGCATTTAAAGAAAAAGAGCATTTGTGCAACTTTCTTACGGGATTCGTTTTTACGGTGTTCACTGTGCCGCCAAAATGACATCACCTGTATTTCATGTTTCATTATGATTCCGAGGATACCAAATTTATATGATTTTATTAACATTTTAACCCCTTAACAAAAATCCATAGTCGCCATATTCTGACACCCGTAACTTTTTTATTCTTCCATATACAGGGATGCATAGGGAGTCTTTTTTGCGATATCAGGTGTACTTTTCATTTGCTATTGCCTTGATCACTTTTTATTAAAAATTTTATCAGAGGCAAAACAGTGAAAAAACGTTGGTTTGGCACTTTTGACTTTTTTCCCACTACGGTATTTACCGTATCGGAAAAATATTTTATATATTTGTAGAGCAGGCATTTTCATACACAGGGATACCTAATGTGTAGGTGTTTCACAGTATTTAAGTATTTTTATAGGGAAAGGGGGGTGATTTAAATGAATACTTTAAAAAAAAATTTAAAAAAAAGTAAAAAAATTTTTATAATTTATCTATTAGACCACCTAGGGGTCTTGAACTCCAGGGGGTCTGATCACTAATGCAATGCATTACAATTCTAATGCATTGCAAAATACCGGTTCTTCTATTGCAGACTACCTAGTGTGGCCTGCAATAGAAGAAATAGAATGACAGACCGAAAAGCCTTCACAAGGCTCCCGGGTGTCATGTCAACTTGACGTCAACCCTGGAGCTTGCTCCAGGGGCCAGCGATCACCGGCAAAATGGTGGCACCCACGCGCAACCAGGAAAATGCAAAGCTGACCAAGGCACCAGAAGGGTTAATGCCCGCGATCGATACAGGCATCGACCGGGGACACTAGCGCCTGGTGATTGCTATCTGCCAATCTACCAGGCGGCCACCACAGTTAAACAACCAGCACCATAGCAAACTCCTAAATGACAAATCTGGGATGCCAAGAAAAGGCAGATTAAATCTTCCATTATTTCATGTAGTTAGTTTTTACTCAATATATTTCCTATATATTGTTTGGAATGGGATTCAGATCTCTTAGAAACTTGCTCTATCAAGTTCCTTCGCAGGGCCTTCAAGATGTTTTAGAGCTTTTATACTAAGGTCATAGATACCTTCTTGGCCATGATTAACAATGGTTTACCTCTTCATATTTGTTGATGTTGCAGGTTAGTTGTAATGATTTTGGCACCAAGTGGCCACATTTTAACCGTATTATTTGAATAAATGGTATTTTTGTCTTCTGTATTTTTTCATCAGGCAATAAACTCAAGTACTTTTCCAATGTGATTTACTCTTAGACTATTTGTACACAAACGTGTTTGTATAATTATTTGCATGGTACATGGCATATTGACATGGGCAAGTTGGGCCCATACTGCTCAAGGTTTCTGCCAATAATAAGTTTTGCTTGGGTGTGGAGCTTCATTGAGCACTCTCGGCGGTCAGAAATTCTCAGCATCACTCAGAAGAGATGTATGACGTTCTCTGAGCAATTTGAATTTTAAAAGGATTTTTGGAGATAGAAGCTGAATTCTACATTAGTTATACATTGAGACTAGGCATTCCACTATATTTATTGCAACTAAAATGTCAAGTCTATTAAAAGTGCCCTTTACATAGAGAGGGTATGATGGTGTTTTCAAATGAAGAATGAGCTGCATTTCCATTTCAGCATACATAGTACTTCTTGTTCCTGCCAAACAACAGATGGAGATCAATTGTGTTTAATGCATCCAAGTCACCCTAGTGAATTTTCCTTAAGTGGGGTTTTCATATTGAGACCCCGGCTGTCAGTTTAAGTATATGCCAATAAGAACAGTTTGGCATATCAGGCAATATGAAACTCGTCTTCACATTTGACCTTGTGTTTCTAATAATTAACATGTATAAGCACATGAGGCAACATAAGATATTGAAATATAAAATGTAATAATAATTAGTAAATTATGTGTGGCCTTATGATTTCATGTACTTTTATGTATGACCTTATTTAATTTTTAGTGCTTATTAGAGATGAGCGAACAGTGTTCTATCGAACTCATGTTCGATCGGATATTAGGCTGTTCGGCATGTTCGAATCGAATCGAACACCGCGTGGTAAAGTGCGCCATTACTCGATTCCCCTCCCACCTTCCCTGGCGCCTTTTTTGCTCCAATAACAGCGCAGGGTAGGTGGGACAGGAACTACGACACCGGTGACGTTGAAAAAAGTAGGCAAAACCCATTGGCTGCCGAAAACATGTGACCTCTAATTTAAAAGAACAGCGCCGCCCAGCTTCGCGTCATTCTGAGCTTGCAATTCACCGGGGACGGAGGTTTCCGTCCAGCTAGCTAGGGGTTAGATTCTGGGTAGGCAGGGACAGGCTAGATAGGAAGGAGAAGACAACCACAACAGCTGTTGTAAGAGCTAAATTCCAGGGAGAAGCTTGTCAGTGTAACGTGGCACTGACGGGCTCAATCGCCGCAACCCAGCTTTCCCAGGATCCTGAATGGAATACACTGTCAGTGTATTCCCGTATACCCGATATATACCCCCGATACCCGTTCCAACGGTGTGCCCCCCCACCTTCACCCCAGAAATACCCTGCAAGTCCCCTAGCAATAGAATTGGGGCTATATACACCCACTATTTTTGCTACTGCCATATAGTGCCATTGTCTGACTGGGAATTCAAAGAATATATTGGGCTTACATATAACTTCAATTCCAGGGAGCAGCTTGTCAGTGTAACGTGGCACTGACGGGCTCAATCGCCGCAACCCAGCTTTCCCAGGATCCTGAATGGAACACACTGACAGTGTATTCCCGTATACCCCATATATACACCCCAAATCCCCGTTCCAACGGTGTGCCCCCCCACCTTCACCTCAGAAATACCCTGCAAGTCCCCTAGCAATAGAATTGGGGCTATATACACCCACAATTTTTGCTACTGGTATATAGTGCCATTGTCTGACTGGGAATTCAAAAAATATATGGGGGTGACGTGCACCCACAATTTTTGCTACTGCTATACAGTGCCATTGTCTCACTGGGAATTCAAAGAATATATTGGGGTTATGTGCACCCACAATTTTTACTACTGGTATACAGTGCCATTGTCTGACTGGGAATTCAAAGAATATATGGGGGTTATGTGCACCCACAATTTTTACTACTGGTATATAGTGCCATTGTCTGACTGGGAATTCAAAGAATATATGGGGGTTACGTGCACCCACAATTTTTGCTACTGCTATACAGTTCCATTGTCTCACTGGGAATTCAAAGAATATATTGGGGTTATGTGCACCCACAATTTTTAATACTGGTATACAGTGCCATTGTCTGACTGGGAATTCAAAGAATATATGGGGGTTACGTGCACCCACAATTTTTGCTACTGCTATACAGTTCCATTGTCTCACTGGGAATTCAAAGAATATATTGGGGTTATGTGCACCCACAATGTTTAATACTGGTATACAGTGCCATTGTCTCACTGGGAATTCAAAGAATATATTGGGGTTATGTGCACCCACAATTTTTACTACTGGTATACAGTGCCATTGTCTGACTGGGAATTCAAAGAATATATGGGGGTTATGTGCACCCACAATTTTTAATACTGGTATACAGTGCCATTGTCTCACTGGGAATTCAAAGAATATATTGGGGTTATGTGCACCCACAATTTTTACTACTGGTATACAGTGCCATTGTCTGACTGGGAATTCAAAGAATATATGGGGGTTATGTGCACCCACAATTTTTAATACTGGTATACAGTGCCATTGTCTGACTGGGAATTCAAAGAATATATGGGGGTTATGTGCACCCACAATTTTTAATACTGGTATACAGTGCCATTGTCTCACTGGGAATTCAAAGAATATATTGGGGTTATGTGCACCCACAATTTTTACTACTGGTATACAGTGCCATTGTCTGACTGGGAATTCAAAGAATATATTGGGGTTATGTGCACCCACAATTTTTACTACTGGTATATAGTGCCATTGTCTGACTGGGAATTCAAAGAATATATGGGGGTTATGTGCACCCACAATTTTTACTACTGGTATATAGTGCCATTGTCTGACTGGGAATTCAAAGAATATATGGGGGTTATGTGCACCCACAATTTTTAATACTGGTATACAGTGCCATTGTCTGACTGGGAATTCAAAGAATATATGGGGGTTATGTGCACCCACAATTTTTAATACTGGTATACAGTGCCATTGTCTCACTGGGAATTCAAAGAATATATTGGGGTTATGTGCACCCACAATTTTTACTACTGGTATACAGTGCCATTGTCTGACTGGGAATTCAAAGACTATATTGGGGTTATGTGCACCCACAATTTTTACTACTGGTATATAGTGCCATTGTCTGACTGGGAATTCAAAGAATATATGGGGGTTATGTGCACCCACAATTTTTACTACTGGTATATAGTGCCATTGTCTGACTGGGAATTCAAAGAATATATGGGGGTTATGTGCACCCACAATTTTTAATACTGGTATACAGTGCCATTGTCTGACTGGGAATTCAAAGAATATATTGGGGTTATGTGCACCCACAATTTTTACTACTGGTATATAGTGCCATTGTCTGACTGGGAATTCAAAGAATATATGGGGGTTATGTGCACCCACAATTTTTAATACTGGTATACAGTGCCATTGTCTGACTGGGAATTCAAAGAATATATTGGGGTTATGTGCACCCACAATTTTTACTACTGGTATACAGTGCCATTGTCTGACTGGGAATTCAAAGAATATATGGGGGTTATGTGCACCCACAATTTTTAATACTGGTATACAGTGCCATTGTCTGACTGGGAATTCAAAGAATATATTGGGGTTATGTGCACCCACAATTTTTACTATTGGTATATAGTGCCATTGTCTGACTGGGAATTCAAAGAATATATGGGGGTTATGTGCACCCACAATTTTTAATACTGGAATACAGTGCCATTGTCTGACTGGGAATTCAAAGAATATATTGGGGTTATGTGCACCCACAATTTTTACTACTGGTATATAGTGCCATTGTCTGACTGGGAATTCAAAGAATATATGGGGGTTATGTGCACCCACAATTTTTAATACTGGAATACAGTGCCATTGTCTGACTGGGAATTCAAAGAATATATGGGGGTTATGTGCACCCACAATTTTTAATACTGGAATACAGTGCCATTGTCTGACTGGGAATTCAAAGAATATATGGGGGTTATGTGCACCCACAATTTTTAATACTGGTATACAGTGCCATTGTCTCACTGGGAATTCAAAGAATATATTGGGGTTATGTGCACCCACAATTTTTACTACTGGTATACAGTGCCATTGTCTGACTGGGAATTCAAAGAATATATGGGGGTTATGTGCACCCACAATTTTTAATACTGGTATACAGTGCCATTGTCTGACTGGGAATTCAAAGAATATATTGGGGTTATGTGCACCCACAATTTTTACTACTGGTATACAGTGCCATTGTCTGACTGGGAATTCAAAGAATATATGGGGGTTATGTGCACCCACAATTTTTAATACTGGTATACAGTGCCATTGTCTCACTGGGAATTCAAAGAATATATTGGGGTTATGTGCACCCACAATTTTTACTACTGGTATACAGTGCCATTGTCTGACTGGGAATTCAAAGAATATATTGGGGTTATGTGCACCCACAATTTTTACTACTGGTATATAGTGCCATTGTCTGACTGGGAATTCAAAGAATATATGGGGGTTATGTGCACCCAAAATTTTTACTACTGGTATATAGTGCCATTGTCTGACTGGGAATTCAAAGAATATATGGGGGTTATGTGCACCCACAATTTTTAATACTGGTATACAGTGCCATTGTCTGACTGGGAATTCAAAGAATATATTGGGGTTATGTGCACCCACAATTTTTACTACTGGTATATAGTGCCATTGTCTGACTGGGAATTCAAAGAATATATGGGGGTTATGTGCACCCACAATTTTTAATACTGGTATACAGTGCCATTGTCTGACTGGGAATTCAAAGAATATATTGGGGTTATGTGCACCCACAATTTTTACTACTGGTATACAGTGCCATTGTCTGACTGGGAATTCAAAGAATATATGGGGGTTATGTGCACCCACAATTTTTAATACTGGTATACAGTGCCATTGTCTGACTGGGAATTCAAAGAATATATTGGGGTTATGTGCACCCACAATTTTTACTACTGGTATATAGTGCCATTGTCTGACTGGGAATTCAAAGAATATATGGGGGTTATGTGCACCCACAATTTTTAATACTGGAATACAGTGCCATTGTCTGACTGGGAATTCAAAGAATATATTGGGGTTATGTGCACCCACAATTTTTACTACTGGTATACAGTGCCATTGTCTGACTGGGAATTCAAAGAATATATGGGGGTTATGAGCACCCACAATTTTTAATACTGGTATACAGTGCCATTGTCTCACTGGGAATTCAAAGAATATATTGGGGTTATGTGCACCCACAATTTTTACTACTGGTATACAGTGCCATTGTCTGACTGGGAATTCAAAGAATATATGGGGGTTATGTGCACCCACAATTTTTAATACTGGTATACAGTGCCATTGTCTGACTGGGAATTCAAAGAATATATTGGGGTTATGTGCACCCACAATTTTTACTACTGGTATACAGTGCCATTGTCTGACTGGGAATTCAAAGAATATATGGGGGTTACGTGCACCCACAATTTTTGCTACTGCTATACAGTTCCATTGTCTCACTGGGAATTCAAAGAATATATTGGGGTTATGTGCACCCACAATTTTTAATACTGGTATACAGTGCCATTGTCTGACTGGGAATTCAAAGAATATATGGGGGTTACGTGCACCCACAATTTTTGCTAATGCTATACAGTTCCATTGTCTTACTGGGAATTCAAAGAATATATGGGGGTTATGTGCACCCACAATTTTTAATACTGGTATACAGTGCCATTGTCTGACTGGGAATTCAAAGAATATATGGGGGTTATGTGCACCCACAATTTTTAATACTGGTATACAGTGCCATTGTCTGACTGGGAATTTAAAGAATATATTGGGGTTATGTGCACCCACAATTTTTACTACTGGTATACAGTGCCATTGTCTGACTGGGAATTCAAAGAATATATGGGGGTT
Organism: Leptodactylus fuscus; assembly: GCF_031893055.1. NCBI lineage: Eukaryota > Metazoa > Chordata > Amphibia > Anura > Leptodactylidae > Leptodactylus > Leptodactylus fuscus. The sequence goes on from NC_134267.1 coordinate 84,471,475, forward strand.
ATGTGCACCCACAATTTTTAATACTGGAATACAGTGCCATTGTCTGACTGGGAATTCAATGAATATATTGGGGTTATGTGCACCCACAATTTTTACTACTGGTATACAGTGCCATTGTCTGACTGGGAATTCAAAGAATATATGGGGGTTATGAGCACCCACAATTTTTAATACTGGTATACAGTGCCATTGTCTCACTGGGAATTCAAAGAATATATTGGGGTTATGTGCACCCACAATTTTTACTACTGGTATACAGTGCCATTGTCTGACTGGGAATTCAAAGAATATATGGGGGTTATGTGCACCAACAATTTTTAATACTGGTATACAGTGCCATTGTCTGACTGGGAATTCAAAGAATATATTGGGGTTATGTGCACCCACAATTTTTACTACTGGTATACAGTGCCATTGTCTGACTGGGAATTCAAAGAATATATGGGGGTTACGTGCACCCACAATTTTTGCTACTGCTATACAGTTCCATTGTCTCACTGGGAATTCAAAGAATATATTGGGGTTATGTGCACCCACAATTTTTAATACTGGTATACAGTGCCATTGTCTGACTGGGAATTCAAAGAATATATGGGGGTTACGTGCACCCACAATTTTTGCTACTGCTATACAGTTCCATTGTCTCACTGGGAATTCAAAGAATATATGGGGGTTATGTGCACCCACAATTTTTAATACTGGTATACAGTGCCATTGTCTGACTGGGAATTCAAAGAATATATGGGGGTTATGTGCACCCACAATTTTTAATACTGGTATACAGTGCCATTGTCTGACTGGGAATTTAAAGAATATATTGGGGTTATGTGCACCCACAATTTTTACTACTGGTATACAGTGCCATTGTCTGACTGGGAATTCAAAGAATATATGGGGGTTATGTGCATCCACAATTTTTAATACTGGTATACAGTGCCATTGTCTGACTGGGAATTCAAAGAATATATTGGGGTTATGTGCACCCACAATTTTTACTACTGGTATACAGTGCCATTGTCTGACTGGGAATTCAAAGAATATATTGGGGTTATGTGCACCCACAATTTTTACTACTGGTATATAGTGCCATTGTCTGACTGGGAATTCAAAGAATATATGGGGGTTATGTGCACCCACAATTTTTACTACTGGTATATAGTGCCATTGTCTGACTGGGAATTCAAAGAATATATGGGGGTTATGTGCACCCACAATTTTTAATACTGGTATACAGTGCCATTGTCTGACTGGGAATTCAAAGAATATATTGGGGTTATGTGCACCCACAATTTTTACTACTGGTATATAGTGCCATTGTCTGACTGGGAATTCAAAGAATATATGGGGGTTATGTGCACCCACAATTTTTAATACTGGTATACAGTGCCATTGTCTGACTGGGAATTCAAAGAATATATTGGGGTTATGTGCACCCACAATTTTTACTACTGGTATACAGTGCCATTGTCTGACTGGGAATTCAAAGAATATATGGGGGTTATGTGCACCCACAATTTTTAATACTGGTATACAGTGCCATTGTCTGACTGGGAATTCAAAGAATATATTGGGGTTATGTGCACCCACAATTTTTACTACTGGTATATAGTGCCATTGTCTGACTGGGAATTCAAAGAATATATGGGGGTTATGTGCACCCACAATTTTTAATACTGGTATACAGTGCCATTGTCTGACTGGAAATTCAAAGAATATATTAGGGTTATGTGCACCCACAATTTTTACTACTGGTATACAGTGCCATTGTCTGACTGGGAATTCAAAGAATATATGGGGGTTATGTGCACCCACAATTTTTAATACTGGTATACAGTGCCATTGTCTGACTGGGAATTCAAAGAATATATTGGGGTTATGTGCACCCACAATTTTTACTACTGGTATACAGTGCCATTGTCTGACTGGGAATTCAAAGAATATATGGGGGTTACGTGCACCCACAATTTTTGCTACTGCTATACAGTTCCATTGTCTCACTGGGAATTCAAAGAATATATTGGGGTTATGTGCACCCACAATTTTTAATACTGGTATACAGTGCCATTGTCTGACTGGGAATTCAAAGAATATATGGGGGTTACGTGCACCCACAATTTTTGCTACTGCTATACAGTTCCATTGTCTCACTGGGAATTCAAAGAATATATTGGGGTTATGTGCACCCACAATTTTTAATACTGGTATACAGTGCCATTGTCTGACTGGGAATTCAAAGAATATATGGGGGTTACGTGCACCCACAATTTTTGCTACTGCTATACAGTTCCATTGTCTCACTGGGAATTCAAAGAATATATGGGGGTTATGTGCACCCACAATTTTTAATACTGGTATACAGTGCCATTGTCTGACTGGGAATTCAAAGAATATATGGGGGTTATGTGCACCCACAATTTTTAATACTGGTATACAGTGCCATTGTCTGACTGGGAATTTAAAGAATATATTGGGGTTATGTGCACCCACAATTTTTACTACTGGTATACAGTGCCATTGTCTGACTGGGAATTCAAAGAATATATGGGGGTTATGTGCACCCACAATTTTTAATACTGGTATACAGTGCCATTGTCTGACTGGGAATTCAAAGAATATATTGGGGTTATGTGCACCCACAATTTTTACTACTGGTATACAGTGCCATTGTCTGACTGGGAATTCAAAGAATATATGGGGGTTATGTGCACCCACAATTTTTACTACTGGTATATAGTGCCATTGTCTGACTGGGAATTCAAAGAATATATGGGGGTTATGTGCACCCACAATTTTTACTACTGGTATATAGTGCCATTGTCTGACTGGGAATTCAAAGAATATATGGGGGTTATGTGCACCCACAATTTTTAATACTGGTATACAGTGCCATTGTCTGACTTGGAATTCAAAGAATATATTGGGGTTATGTGCACCCACAATTTTTACTACTGGTATATAGTGCCATTGTCTGACTGGGAATTCAAAGAATATATGGGGGTTATGTGCACCCACAATTTTTAATACTGGTATACAGTGCCATTGTCTGACTGGGAATTCAAAGAATATATTGGGGTTATGTGCACCCACAATTTTTACTACTGGTATACAGTGCCATTGTCTGACTGGGAATTCAAAGAATATATGGGGGTTATGTGCACCCACAATTTTTAATACTGGTATACAGTGCCATTGTCTGACTGGGAATTCAAAGAATATATTGGGGTTATGTGCACCCACAATTTTTACTACTGGTATACAGTGCCATTGTCTGACTGGGAATTCAAAGAATATATGGGGGTTATGTGCACCCACAATTTTTAATACTGGTATACAGTGCCATTGTCTGACTGGGAATTCAAAGAATATATTGGGGTTATGTGCACCCACAATTTTTACTACTGGTATACAGTGCCATTGTCTGACTGGGAATTCAAAGAATATATGGGGGTTATGTGCACCCACAATTTTTAATACTGGTATACAGTGCCATTGTCTGACTGGGAATTCAAAGAATATATTGGGGTTATGTGCACCCACAATTTTTACTACTGGTATACAGTGCCATTGTCTGACTGAGAATTCAAAGAATATATTGGGGTTATGTGCACCCACAATTTTTACTACTGGTATATAGTGCCATTGTCTGACTGGGAATTCAAAGAATATATGGGGGTTATGTGCACCCACAATTTTTACTACTGGTATATAGTGCCATTGTCTGACTGGGAATTCAAAGAATATATGGGGGTTATGTGCACCCACAATTTTTAATACTGGTATACAGTGCCATTGTCTCACTGGGAATTCAAAGAATATATTGGGGTTATGTGCACCCACAATTTTTACTACTGGTATACAGTGCCATTGTCTGACTGGGAATTCAAAGAATATATTGGGGTTATGTGCACCCACAATTTTTACTACTGGTATATAGTGCCATTGTCTGACTGGGAATTCAAAGAATATATGGGGGTTATGTGCACCCACAATTTTTACTACTGGTATATAGTGCCATTGTCTGACTGGGAATTCAAAGAATATATGGGGGTTATGTGCACCCACAATTTTTAATACTGGTATACAGTGCCATTGTCTGACTGGGAATTCAAAGAATATATGGGGGTTATGTGCACCCACAATTTTTAATACTGGTATACAGTGCCATTGTCTCACTGGGAATTCAAAGAATATATTGGGGTTATGTGCACCCACAATTTTTACTACTGGTATACAGTGCCATTGTCTGACTGGGAATTCAAAGACTATATTGGGGTTATGTGCACCCACAATTTTTACTACTGGTATATAGTGCCATTGTCTGACTGGGAATTCAAAGAATATATGGGGGTTATGTGCACCCACAATTTTTACTACTGGTATATAGTGCCATTGTCTGACTGGGAATTCAAAGAATATATGGGGGTTATGTGCACCCACAATTTTTAATACTGGTATACAGTGCCATTGTCTGACTGGGAATTCAAAGAATATATTGGGGTTATGTGCACCCACAATTTTTACTACTGGTATATAGTGCCATTGTCTGACTGGGAATTCAAAGAATATATGGGGGTTATGTGCACCCACAATTTTTAATACTGGTATACAGTGCCATTGTCTGACTGGGAATTCAAAGAATATATTGGGGTTATGTGCACCCACAATTTTTACTACTGGTATACAGTGCCATTGTCTGACTGGGAATTCAAAGAATATATGGGGGTTATGTGCACCCACAATTTTTAATACTGGTATACAGTGCCATTGTCTGACTGGGAATTCAAAGAATATATTGGGGTTATGTGCACCCACAATTTTTACTATTGGTATATAGTGCCATTGTCTGACTGGGAATTCAAAGAATATATGGGGGTTATGTGCACCCACAATTTTTAATACTGGAATACAGTGCCATTGTCTGACTGGGAATTCAAAGAATATATTGGGGTTATGTGCACCCACAATTTTTACTACTGGTATACAGTGCCATTGTCTGACTGGGAATTCAAAGAATATATGGGGGTTATGTGCACCCACAATTTTTAATACTGGTATACAGTGCCATTGTCTCACTGGGAATTCAAAGAATATATTGGGGTTATGTGCACCCACAATTTTTACTACTGGTATACAGTGCCATTGTCTGACTGGGAATTCAAAGAATATATGGGGGTTATGTGCACCCACAATTTTTAATACTGGTATACAGTGCCATTGTCTGACTGGGAATTCAAAGAATATATTGGGGTTATGTGCACCCACAATTTTTACTACTGGTATACAGTGCCATTGTCTGACTGGGAATTCAAAGAATATATGGGGGTTATGTGCACCCACAATTTTTAATACTGGTATACAGTGCCATTGTCTCACTGGGAATTCAAAGAATATATTGGGGTTATGTGCACCCACAATTTTTACTACTGGTATACAGTGCCATTGTCTGACTGGGAATTCAAAGAATATATTGGGGTTATGTGCACCCACAATTTTTACTACTGGTATATAGTGCCATTGTCTGACTGGGAATTCAAAGAATATATGGGGGTTATGTGCACCCAAAATTTTTACTACTGGTATATAGTGCCATTGTCTGACTGGGAATTCAAAGAATATATGGGGGTTATGTGCACCCACAATTTTTAATACTGGTATACAGTGCCATTGTCTGACTGGGAATTCAAAGAATATATTGGGGTTATGTGCACCCACAATTTTTACTACTGGTATATAGTGCCATTGTCTGACTGGGAATTCAAAGAATATATGGGGGTTATGTGCACCCACAATTTTTAATACTGGTATACAGTGCCATTGTCTGACTGGGAATTCAAAGAATATATTGGGGTTATGTGCACCCACAATTTTTACTACTGGTATACAGTGCCATTGTCTGACTGGGAATTCAAAGAATATATGGGGGTTATGTGCACCCACAATTTTTACTACTGGTATACAGTGCCATTGTCTGACTGGGAATTCAAAGAATATATTGGGGTTATGTGCACCCACAATTTTTACTACTGGTATATAGTGCCATTGTCTGACTGGGAATTCAAAGAATATATGGGGGTTATGTGCACCCAGAATTTTTAATACTGGAATACAGTGCCATTGTCTGACTGGGAATTCAAAGAATATATTGGGGTTATGTGCACCCACAATTTTTACTACTGGTATACAGTGCCATTGTCTGACTGGGAATTCAAAGAATATATGGGGGTTATGAGCACCCACAATTTTTAATACTGGTATACAGTGCCATTGTCTGACTGGGAATTCAAAGAATATATTGGGGTTATGTGCACCCACAATTTTTACTACTGGTATACAGTGCCATTGTCTGACTGGGAATTCAAAGAATATATGGGGGTTATGTGCACCCACAATTTTTAATACTGGTATACAGTGCCATTGTCTGACTGGGAATTCAAAGAATATATTGGGGTTATGTGCACCCACAATTTTTACTACTGGTATACAGTGCCATTGTCTGACTGGGAATTCAAAGAATATATGGGGGTTACGTGCACCCACAATTTTTGCTACTGCTATACAGTTCCATTGTCTCACTGGGAATTCAAAGAATATATTGGGGTTATGTGCACCCACAATTTTTAATACTGGTATACAGTGCCATTGTCTGACTGGGAATTCAAAGAATATATGGGGGTTACGTGCACCCACAATTTTTGCTACTGCTATACAGTTCCATTGTCTCACTGGGAATTCAAAGAATATATGGGGGTTATGTGCACCCACAATTTTTAATACTGGTATACAGTGCCATTGTCTGACTGGGAATTCAAAGAATATATGGGGGTTATGTGCACCCACAATTTTTAATACTGGTATACAGTGCCATTGTCTGACTGGGAATTTAAAGAATATATTGGGGTTATGTGCACCCACAATTTTTACTACTGGTATACAGTGCCATTGTCTGACTGGGAATTCAAAGAATATATGGGGGTTATGTGCACCCACAATTTTTAATACTGGAATACAGTGCCATTGTCTGACTGGGAATTCAATGAATATATTGGGGTTATGTGCACCCACAATTTTTACTACTGGTATACAGTGCCATTGTCTGACTGGGAATTCAAAGAATATATGGGGGTTATGAGCACCCACAATTTTTAATACTGGTATACAGTGCCATTGTCTCACTGGGAATTCAAAGAATATATTGGGGTTATGTGCACCCACAATTTTTACTACTGGTATACAGTGCCATTGTCTGACTGGGAATTCAAAGAATATATGGGGGTTATGTGCACCAACAATTTTTAATACTGGTATACAGTGCCATTGTCTGACTGGGAATTCAAAGAATATATTGGGGTTATGTGCACCCACAATTTTTACTACTGGTATACAGTGCCATTGTCTGACTGGGAATTCAAAGAATATATGGGGGTTACGTGCACCCACAATTTTTGCTACTGCTATACAGTTCCATTGTCTCACTGGGAATTCAAAGAATATATTGGGGTTATGTGCACCCACAATTTTTAATACTGGTATACAGTGCCATTGTCTGACTGGGAATTCAAAGAATATATGGGGGTTACGTGCACCCACAATTTTTGCTACTGCTATACAGTTCCATTGTCTCACTGGGAATTCAAAGAATATATGGGGGTTATGTGCACCCACAATTTTTAATACTGGTATACAGTGCCATTGTCTGACTGGGAATTCAAAGAATATATGGGGGTTATGTGCACCCACAATTTTTAATACTGGTATACAGTGCCATTGTCTGACTGGGAATTTAAAGAATATATTGGGGTTATGTGCACCCACAATTTTTACTACTGGTATACAGTGCCATTGTCTGACTGGGAATTCAAAGAATATATGGGGGTTATGTGCATCCACAATTTTTAATACTGGTATACAGTGCCATTGTCTGACTGGGAATTCAAAGAATATATTGGGGTTATGTGCACCCACAATTTTTACTACTGGTATACAGTGCCATTGTCTGACTGGGAATTCAAAGAATATATTGGGGTTATGTGCACCCACAATTTTTACTACTGGTATATAGTGCCATTGTCTGACTGGGAATTCAAAGAATATATGGGGGTTATGTGCACCCACAATTTTTACTACTGGTATATAGTGCCATTGTCTGACTGGGAATTCAAAGAATATATGGGGGTTATGTGCACCCACAATTTTTAATACTGGTATACAGTGCCATTGTCTGACTGGGAATTCAAAGAATATATTGGGGTTATGTGCACCCACAATTTTTACTACTGGTATATAGTGCCATTGTCTGACTGGGAATTCAAAGAATATATGGGGGTTATGTGCACCCACAATTTTTAATACTGGTATACAGTGCCATTGTCTGACTGGGAATTCAAAGAATATATTGGGGTTATGTGCACCCACAATTTTTACTACTGGTATACAGTGCCATTGTCTGACTGGGAATTCAAAGAATATATGGGGGTTATGTGCACCCACAATTTTTAATACTGGTATACAGTGCCATTGTCTGACTGGGAATTCAAAGAATATATTGGGGTTATGTGCACCCACAATTTTTACTACTGGTATATAGTGCCATTGTCTGACTGGGAATTCAAAGAATATATGGGGGTTATGTGCACCCACAATTTTTAATACTGGTATACAGTGCCATTGTCTGACTGGGAATTCAAAGAATATATTAGGGTTATGTGCACCCACAATTTTTACTACTGGTATACAGTGCCATTGTCTGACTGGGAATTCAAAGAATATATGGGGGTTATGTGCACCCACAATTTTTAATACTGGTATACAGTGCCATTGTCTGACTGGGAATTCAAAGAATATATTGGGGTTATGTGCACCCACAATTTTTACTACTGGTATACAGTGCCATTGTCTGACTGGGAATTCAAAGAATATATGGGGGTTACGTGCACCCACAATTTTTGCTACTGCTATACAGTTCCATTGTCTCACTGGGAATTCAAAGAATATATTGGGGTTATGTGCACCCACAATTTTTAATACTGGTATACAGTGCCATTGTCTGACTGGGAATTCAAAGAATATATGGGGGTTACGTGCACCCACAATTTTTGCTACTGCTATACAGTTCCATTGTCTCACTGGGAATTCAAAGAATATATTGGGGTTATGTGCACCCACAATTTTTAATACTGGTATACAGTGCCATTGTCTGACTGGGAATTCAAAGAATATATGGGGGTTACGTGCACCCACAATTTTTGCTACTGCTATACAGTTCCATTGTCTCACTGGGAATTCAAAGAATATATGGGGGTTATGTGCACCCACAATTTTTAATACTGGTATACAGTGCCATTGTCTGACTGGGAATTCAAAGAATATATGGGGGTTATGTGCACCCACAATTTTTAATACTGGTATACAGTGCCATTGTCTGACTGGGAATTCAAAGAATATATTGGGGTTATGTGCACCCACAATTTTTACTACTGGTATACAGTGCCATTGTCTGACTGGGAATTCAAAGAATATATGGGGGTTATGTGCACCCACAATTTTTAATACTGGTATACAGTGCCATTGTCTGACTGGGAATTCAAAGAATATATTGGGGTTATGTGCACCCACAATTTTTACTACTGGTATACAGTGCCATTGTCTGACTGGGAATTCAAAGAATATATGGGGGTTATGTGCACCCACAATTTTTAATACTGGTATACAGTGCCATTGTCTGACTGGGAATTCAAAGAATATATTGGGGTTATGTGCACCCACAATTTTTACTACTGGTATACAGTGCCATTGTCTGACTGGGAATTCAAAGAATATATGGGGGTTATGTGCACCCACAATTTTTACTACTGGTATATAGTGCCATTGTCTGACTGGGAATTCAAAGAATATATGGGGGTTATGTGCACCCACAATTTTTACTACTGGTATATAGTGCCATTGTCTGACTGGGAATTCAAAGAATATATGGGGGTTATGTGCACCCACAATTTTTAATACTGGTATACAGTGCCATTGTCTGACTGGGAATTCAAAGAATATATTGGGGTTATGTGCACCCACAATTTTTACTACTGGTATATAGTGCCATTGTCTGACTGGGAATTCAAAGAATATATGGGGGTTATGTGCACCCACAATTTTTAATACTGGTATACAGTGCCATTGTCTGACTGGGAATTCAAAGAATATATTGGGGTTATGTGCACCCACAATTTTTACTACTGGTATACAGTGCCATTGTCTGACTGGGAATTCAAAGAATATATGGGGGTTATGTGCACCCACAATTTTTAATACTGGTATACAGTGCCATTGTCTGACTGGGAATTCAAAGAATATATTGGGGTTATGTGCACCCACAATTTTTACTACTGGTATACAGTGCCATTGTCTGACTGGGAATTCAAAGAATATATGGGGGTTATGTGCACCCACAATTTTTAATACTGGTATACAGTGCCATTGTCTGACTGGGAATTCAAAGAATATATTGGGGTTATGTGCACCCACAATTTTTACTACTGGTATACAGTGCCATTGTCTGACTGGGAATTCAAAGAATATATGGGGGTTATGTGCACCCACAATTTTTAATACTGGTATACAGTGCCATTGTCTGACTGGGAATTCAAAGAATATATTGGGGTTATGTGCACCCACAATTTTTACTACTGGTATACAGTGCCATTGTCTGACTGGGAATTCAAAGAATATATTGGGGTTATGTGCACCCACAATTTTTACTACTGGTATATAGTGCCATTGTCTGACTGGGAATTCAAAGAATATATGGGGGTTATGTGCACCCACAATTTTTACTACTGGTATATAGTGCCATTGTCTGACTGGGAATTCAAAGAATATATGGGGGTTATGTGCACCCACAATTTTTAATACTGGTATACAGTGCCATTGTCTGACTGGGAATTCAAAGAATATATTGGGGTTATGTGCACCCACAATTTTTACTACTGGTATATAGTGCCATTGTCTGACTGGGAATTCAAAGAATATATGGGGGTTATGTGCACCCACAATTTTTAATACTGGTATACAGTGCCATTGTCTGACTGGGAATTCAAAGAATATATTGGGGTTATGTGCACCCACAATTTTTACTACTGGTATACAGTGCCATTGTCTGACTGGGAATTCAAAGAATATATGGGGGTTATGTGCACCCACAATTTTTAATACTGGTATACAGTGCCATTGTCTGACTGGGAATTCAAAGAATATATTGGGGTTATGTGCACCCACAATTTTTACTACTGGTATATAGTGCCATTGTCTGACTGGGAATTCAAAGAATATATGGGGGTTATGTGCACCCACAATTTTTAATACTGGAATACAGTGCCATTGTCTGACTGGGAATTCAAAGAATATATTGGGGTTATGTGCACCCACAATTTTTACTACTGGTATACAGTGCCATTGTCTGACTGGGAATTCAAAGAATATATGGGGGTTATGAGCACCCACAATTTTTAATACTGGTATACAGTGCCATTGTCTCACTGGGAATTCAAAGAATATATTGGGGTTATGTGCACCCACAATTTTTACTACTGGTATACAGTGCCATTGTCTGACTGGGAATTCAAAGAATATATGGGGGTTATGTGCACCCACAATTTTTAATACTGGTATACAGTGCCATTGTCTGACTGGGAATTCAAAGAATATATGGGGGTTACGTGCACCCACAATTTTTGCTACTGCTATACAATTCCATTGTCTCACTGGGAATTCAAAGAATATATTGGGGTTATGTGCACCCACAATTTTTAATACTGGTATACAGTGCCATTGTCTGACTGGGAATTCAAAGAATATATGGGGGTTACGTGCACCCACAATTTTTGCTACTGCTATACAGTTCCATTGTCTCACTGGGAATTCAAAGAATATATGGGGGTTATGTGCACCCACAATTTTTAATACTGGTATACAGTGCCATTGTCTGACTGGGAATTCAAGGAATATATGGGGGTTATGTGCACCCACAATTTTTAATACTGGTATACAGTGCCATTGTCTGACTGGGAATTTAAAGAATATATTGGGGTTATGTGCACCCACAATTTTTAATACTGGTATACAGTGCCATTGTCTGACTGGGAATTCAAAGAATATATTGGGGTTATGTGCACCCACAATTTTTACTACTGGTATACAGTGCCATTGTCTGACTGGGAATTCAAAGAATATATTGGGGTTATGTGCACCCACAATTTTTACTACTGGTATACAGTGCCATTGTCTGACTGGGAATTCAAAGAATATATGGGGGTTATGTGCACCCACAATTTTTAATACTGGTATACAGTGCCATTGTCTGACTGGGAATTCAAAGAATATATTGGGGTTATGTGCACCCACAATTTTTACTACTGGTATACAGTGCCATTGTCTGACTGGGAATTCAAAGAATATATGGGGGTTATGTGCACCCACAATTTTTAATACTGGTATACAGTGCCATTGTCTGACTGGGAATTCAAAGAATATATTGGGGTTATGTGCACCCACAATTTTTACTACTGGTATACAGTGCCATTGTCTGACTGGGAATTCAAAGAATATATTGGGGTTATGTGCACCCACAATTTTTACTACTGGTATATAGTGCCATTGTCTGACTGGGAATTCAAAGAATATATGGGGGTTATGTGCACCCACAATTTTTACTACTGGTATATAGTGCCATTGTCTGACTGGGAATTCAAAGAATATATGGGGGTTATGTGCACCCACAATTTTTAATACTGGTATACAGTGCCATTGTCTGACTGGGAATTCAAAGAATATATTGGGGTTATGTGCACCCACAATTTTTACTACTGGTATATAGTGCCATTGTCTGACTGGGAATTCAAAGAATATATGGGGGTTATGTGCACCCACAATTTTTAATACTGGTATACAGTGCCATTGTCTGACTGGGAATTCAAAGAATATATTGGGGTTATGTGCACCCCCAATTTTTACTACTGGTATACAGTGCCATTGTCTGACTGGGAATTCAAAGAATATATGGGGGTTATGTGCACCCACAATTTTTAATACTGGTATACAGTGCCATTGTCTGACTGGGAATTCAAAGAATATATTGGGGTTATGTGCACCCACAATTTTTACTACTGGTATATAGTGCCATTGTCTGACTGGGAATTCAAAGAATATATGGGGGTTATGTGCACCCACAATTTTTAATACTGGAATACAGTGCCATTGTCTGACTGGGAATTCAAAGAATATATTGGGGTTATGTGCACCCACAATTTTTACTACTGGTATACAGTGCCATTGTCTGACTGGGAATTCAAAGAATATATGGGGGTTATGAGCACCCACAATTTTTAATACTGGTATACAGTGCCATTGTCTCACTGGGAATTCAAAGAATATATTGGGGTTATGTGCACCCACAATTTTTACTACTGGTATACAGTGCCATTGTCTGACTGGGAATTCAAAGAATATATGGGGGTTATGTGCACCCACAATTTTTAATACTGGTATACAGTGCCATTGTCTGACTGGGAATTCAAAGAATATATTGGGGTTATGTGCACCCACAATTTTTACTACTGGTATACAGTGCCATTGTCTGACTGGGAATTCAAAGAATATATGGGGGTTACGTGCACCCACAATTTTTGCTACTGCTATACAATTCCATTGTCTCACTGGGAATTCAAAGAATATATTGGGGTTATGTGCACCCACAATTTTTAATACTGGTATACAGTGCCATTGTCTGACTGGGAATTCAAAGAATATATGGGGGTTACGTGCACCCACAATTTTTGCTACTGCTATACAGTTCCATTGTCTCACTGGGAATTCAAAGAATATATGGGGGTTATGTGCACCCACAATTTTTAATACTGGTATACAGTGCCATTGTCTGACTGGGAATTCAAGGAATATATGGGGGTTATGTGCACCCACAATTTTTAATACTGGTATACAGTGCCATTGTCTGACTGGGAATTTAAAGAATATATTGGGGTTATGTGCACCCACAATTTTTACTACTGGTATACAGTGCCATTGTCTGACTGGGAATTCAAAGAATATATGGGGGTTATGTGCATCCACAATTTTTAATACTGGTATACAGTGCCATTGTCTGACTGGGAATTCAAAGAATATATTGGGGTTATGTGCACCCACAATTTTTACTACTGGTATACAGTGCCATTGTCTGACTGGGAATTCAAAGAATATATTGGGGTTATGTGCACCCACAATTTTTACTACTGGTATATAGTGCCATTGTCTGACTGGGAATTCAAAGAATATATGGGGGTTATGTGCACCCACAATTTTTACTACTGGTATATAGTGCCATTGTCTGACTGGGAATTCAAAGAATATATGGGGGTTATGTGCACCCACAATTTTTAATACTGGTATACAGTGCCATTGTCTGACTGGGAATTCAAAGAATATATAGGGGTTATGTGCACCCACAATTTTTACTACTGGTATACAGTGCCATTGTCTGACTGGGAATTCAAAGAATATATTGGGGTTATGTGCACCCACAATTTTTACTACTGGTATACAGTGCCATTGTCTGACTGGGAATTCAAAGAATATATGGGGGTTATGTGCACCCACAATTTTTAATACTGGTATACAGTGCCATTGTCTGACTGGGAATTCAAAGAATATATTGGGGTTATGTGCACCCACAATTTTTACTACTGGTATACAGTGCCATTGTCTGACTGGGAATTCAAAGAATATATGGGGGTTATGTGCACCCACAATTTTTAATACTGGTATACAGTGCCATTGTCTGACTGGGAATTCAAAGAATATATTGGGGTTATGTGCACCCACAATTTTTACTACTGGTATACAGTGCCATTGTCTGACTGGGAATTCAAAGAATATATGGGGGTTATGTGCACCCACAATTTTTAATACTGGTATACAGTGCCATTGTCTCACTGGGAATTCAAAGAATATATTGGGGTTATGTGCACCCACAATTTTTACTACTGGTATACAGTGCCATTGTCTGACTGGGAATTCAAAGAATATATTGGGGTTATGTGCACCCACAATTTTTACTACTGGTATATAGTGCCATTGTCTGACTGGGAATTCAAAGAATATATGGGGGTTATGTGCACCCACAATTTTTACTACTGGTATATAGTGCCATTGTCTGACTGGGAATTCAAAGAATATATGGGGGTTATGTGCACCCACAATTTTTAATACTGGTATACAGTGCCATTGTCTGACTGGGAATTCAAAGAATATATTGGGGTTATGTGCACCCACAATTTTTAATACTGGTATATAGTGCCATTGTCTGACTGGGAATTCAAAGAATATATGGGGGTTATGTGCACCCACAATTTTTAATACTGGTATACAGTGCCATTGTCTGACTGGGAATTCAAAGAATATATTGGGGTTATGTGCACCCACAATTTTTACTACTGGTATACAGTGCCATTGTCTGACTGGGAATTCAAAGAATATATTGGGGTTATGTGCACCCACAATTTTTACTACTGGTATACAGTGCCATTGTCTGACTGGGAATTCAAAGAATATATGGGGGTTATGTGCACCCACAATTTTTAATACTGGTATACAGTGCCATTGTCTGACTGGGAATTCAAAGAATATATTAGGGTTATGTGCACCCACAATTTTTACTACTGGTATACAGTGCCATTGTCTGACTGGGAATTCAAAGAATATATGGGGGTTATGTGCACCCACAATTTTTAATACTGGTATACAGTGCCATTGTCTCACTGGGAATTCAAAGAATATATTGTGGTTATGTGCACCCACAATTTTTACTACTGGTATACAGTGCCATTGTCTGACTGGGAATTCAAAAAATATATGGGGGTTATGTGCACCCACAATTTTTAAGACTGGTATACAGTGCCATTGTCTGACTGGGAATTCAAAGAATATATTGGGGTTATGTGCACCCACAATTTTTACTACTGGTATACAGTGCCATTGTCTGACTGGGAATTCAAAGAATATATGGGGGTTACGTGCACCCATAATTTTTGCTACTGCTATACAGTTCCATTTTCTCACTGGGAATTCAAAGAATATATTGGGGTTATGTGCACCCACAATTTTTAATACTGGTATACAGTGCCATTGTCTGACTGGGAATTCAAAGAATATATGGGGGTTACGTGCACCCACAATTTTTGCTACTGCTATACAGTTCCATTGTCTCACTGGGAATTCAAAGAATATATTTGGGTTATGTGCACCCACAATTTTTAACACTGGTATACAGTGCCATTGTCTGACTGGGAATTCAAAGAATATATGGGGGTTATGTGCACCCACAATTTTTAATACTGGTATACAGTGCCATTGTCTGACTGGGAATTTAAAGAATATATTGGGGTTATGTGCACCCACAATTTTTACTACTGGTATACAGTGCCATTGTCTGACTGGGAATTCAAAGAATATATGGGGGTTATGTGCACCCACAATTTTTAATACTGGTATACAGTGCCATTGTCTCACTGGGAATTCAAAGAATATATTGGGGTTATGTGCACCCACAATTTTTACTACTGGTATACAGTGCCATTGTCTGACTGGGAATTCAAAGAATATATTGGGGTTATGTGCACCCACAATTTTTACTACTGGTATATAGTGCCATTGTCTGACTGGGAATTCAAAGAATATATGGGGGTTATGTGCACCCACAATTTTTACTACTGGTATATAGTGCCATTGTCTGACTGGGAATTCAAAGAATATATGGGGGTTATGTGCACCCACAATTTTTAATACTGGTATACAGTGCCATTGTCTGACTGGGAATTCAAAGAATATATTGGGGTTATGTGCACCCACAATTTTTACTACTGGTATATAGTGCCATTGTCTGACTGGGAATTCAAAGAATATATGGGGGTTATGTGCACCCACAATTTTTAATACTGGTATACAGTGCCATTGTCTGACTGGGAATTCAAAGAATATATTGGGGTTATGTGCACCCACAATTTTTACTACTGGTATACAGTGCCATTGTCTGACTGGGAATTCAAAGAATATATGGGGGTTATGTGCACCCACAATTTTTAATACTGGTATACAGTGCCATTGTCTGACTGGGAATTCAAAGAATATATTGGGGTTATGTGCACCCACAATTTTTACTACTGGTATATAGTGCCATTGTCTGACTGGGAATTCAAAGAATATATGGGGGTTATGTGCACCCACAATTTTTAATACTGGTATACAGTGCCATTGTCTGACTGGGAATTCAAAGAATATATTAGGGTTATGTGCACCCACAATTTTTACTACTGGTATACAGTGCCATTGTCTGACTGGGAATTCAAAGAATATATGGGGGTTATGTGCACCCACAATTTTTAATACTGGTATACAGTGCCATTGTCTCACTGGGAATTCAAAGAATATATTGGGGTTATGTGCACCCACAATTTTTACTACTGGTATACAGTGCCATTGTCTGACTGGGAATTCAAAGAATATATGGGGGTTATGTGCACCCACAATTTTTAATACTGGTATACAGTGCCATTGTCTGACTGGGAATTCAAAGAATATATTGGGGTTATGTGCACCCACAATTTTTACTACTGGTATACAGTGCCATTGTCTGACTGGGAATTCAAAGAATATATGGGGGTTACGTGCACCCACAATTTTTGCTACTGCTATACAGTTCCATTGTCTCACTGGGAATTCAAAGAATATATTGGGGTTATGTGCACCCACAATTTTTAATACTGGTATACAGTGCCATTGTCTGACTGTGAATTCAAAGAGTATATGGGGGTTACGTGCACCCACAATTTTTGCTACTGCTATACAGTTCCATTGTCTCACTGGGAATTCAAAGAATATATTGGGGTTATGTGCACCCACAATTTTTAATACTGGTATACAGTGCCATTGTCTGACTGGGAATTCAAAGAATATATGGGGGTTACGTGCACCCACAATTTTTGCTACTGCTATACAGTTCCATTGTCTCACTGGGAATTCAAAGAATATATGGGGGTTATGTGCACCCACAATTTTTAATACTGGTATACAGTGCCATTGTCTGACTGGGAATTCAAAGAATATATGGGGGTTATGTGCACCCACAATTTTTAATACTGGTATACAGTGCCATTGTCTGACTGGGAATTTAAAGAATATATTGGGGTTATGTGCACCCACAATTTTTACTACTGGTATACAGTGCCATTGTCTGACTGGGAATTCAAAGAATATATGGGGGTTATGTGCACCCACAATTTTTAATACTGGTATACAGTGCCATTGTCTGACTGGGAATTCAAAGAATATATTGGGGTTATGTGCACCCACAATTTTTACTACTGGTATACAGTGCCATTGTCTGACTGGGAATTCAAAGAATATATTGGGGTTATGTGCACCCACAATTTTTACTACTGGTATATAGTGCCATTGTCTGACTGGGAATTCAAAGAATATATGGGGGTTATGTGCACCCACAATTTTTACTACTGGTATATAGTGCCATTGTCTGACTGGGAATTCAAAGAATATATGGGGGTTATGTGCACCCACAATTTTTAATACGGGTATACAGTGCCATTGTCTGACTGGGAATTCAAAGAATATATTGGGGTTATGTGCACCCACAATTTTTACTACTGGTATATAGTGCCATTGTCTGACTGGGAATTCAAAGAATATATGGGGGTTATGTGCACCCACAATTTTTGCTACTGCTATACAGTTCCATTGTCTCACTGGGAATTCAAAGAATATATTGGGGTTATGTGCACCCACAATTTTTAATACTGGTATACAGTGCCATTGTCTGACTGGGAATTCAAAGAGTATATGGGGGTTACGTGCACCCACAATTTTTGCTACTGCTATACAGTTCCATTGTCTCACTGGGAATTCAAAGAATATATTGGGGTTATGTGCACCCACAATTTTTAATACTGGTATACAGTGCCATTGTCTGACTGGGAATTCAAAGAATATATGGGGGTTACGTGCACCCACAATTTTTGCTACTGCTATACAGTTCCATTGTCTCACTGGGAATTCAAAGAATATATGGGGGTTATGTGCACCCACAATTTTTAATACTGGTATACAGTGCCATTGTCTGACTGGGAATTCAAAGAATATATGGGGGTTATGTGCACCCACAATTTTTAATACTGGTATACAGTGCCATTGTCTGACTGGGAATTCAAAGAATATATTGGGGTTATGTGCACCCACAATTTTTACTACTGGTATACAGTGCCATTGTCTGACTGGGAATTCAAAGAATATATGGGGGTTATGTGCACCCACAATTTTTAATACTGGTATACAGTGCCATTGTCTGACTGGGAATTCAAAGAATATATTGGGGTTATGTGCACCCACAATTTTTACTACTGGTATATAGTGCCATTGTCTGACTGGGAATTCAAAGAATATATGGGGGTTATGTGCACCCACAATTTTTAATACGGGTATACAGTGCCATTGTCTGACTGGGAATTCAAAGAATATATTGGGGTTATGTGCACCCACAATTTTTACTACTGGTATATAGTGCCATTGTCTGACTGGGAATTCAAAGAATATATGGGGGTTATGTGCACCCACAATTTTTAATACTGGTATACAGTGCCATTGTCTGACTGGGAATTCAAAGAATATATTGGGGTTATGTGCACCCACAATTTTTAATACTGGTATACAGTGCCATTGTCTGACTGGGAATTCAAAGAATATATGGGGGTTATGTGCACCCACAATTTTTAATACTGGTATACAGTGCCATTGTCTGACTGGGAATTCAAAGAATATATTGGGGTTATGTGCACCCACAATTTTTACTACTGGTATACAGTGCCATTGTCTGACTGGGAATTCAAAGAATATATGGGGGTTATGTGCACCCACAATTTTTAATACTGGTATACAGTGCCATTGTCTGACTGGGAATTCAAAGAATATATTGGGGTTATGTGCACCCACAATTTTTACTACTGGTATATAGTGCCATTGTCTGACTGGGAATTCAAAGAATATATGGGGGTTATGTGCACCCACAATTTTTAATACTGGTATACAGTGCCATTGTCTGACTGGGAATTCAAAGAATATATTGGGGTTATGTGCACCCACAATTTTTACTACTGGTATACAGTGCCATTGTCTGACTGGGAATTCAAAGAATATATGGGGGTTATGTGCACCCACAATTTTTAATACTGGTATACAGTGCCATTGTCTGACTGGGAATTCAAAGAATATATTGTGGTTATGTGCACCCACAATTTTTACTACTGGTATATAGTGCCATTGTCTGACTGGGAATTCAAAGAATATATGGGGGTTATGTGCACCCACAATTTTTAATACTGGTATACAGTGCCATTGTCTGACTGGGAATTCAAAGAATATATTAGGGTTATGTGCACCCACAATTTTTACTACTGGTATACAGTGCCATTGTCTGACTGGGAATTCAAAGAATATATGGGGGTTATGTGCACCCACAATTTTTAATACTGGTATACAGTGCCATTGTCTCACTGGGAATTCAAAGAATATATTGGGGTTATGTGCACCCACAATTTTTACTACTGGTATACAGTGCCATTGTCTGACTGGGAATTCAAAGAATATATGGGGGTTATGTGCACCCACAATTTTTAATACTGGTATACAGTGCCATTGTCTGACTGGGAATTCAAAGAATATATTGGGGTTATGTGCACCCACAATTTTTACTACTGGTATACAGTGCCATTGTCTGACTGGGAATTCAAAGAATATATGGGGGTTACGTGCACCCACAATTTTTGCTACTGCTATACAGTTCCATTGTCTCACTGGGAATTCAAAGAATATATTGGGGTTATGTGCACCCACAATTTTTAATACTGGTATACAGTGCCATTGTCTGACTGGGAATTCAAAGAATATATGGGGGTTATGTGCACCCACAATTTTTAATACTGGTATACAGTGCCATTGTCTCACTGGGAATTCAAAGAATATATGGGGGTTACGTGCACCCACAATTTTTGCTACTGCTATACAGTTCCATTGTCTCACTGGGAATTCAAAGAATATATTGGGGTTATGTGCACCCACAATTTTTAATACTGGTATACAGTGCCATTGTCTCACTGGGAATTCAAAGAATATATGGGGGTTATGTGCACCCACAATTTTTAATACTGGTATACAGTGCCATTGTCTCACTGGGAATTCAAAGAATATATGGGGGTTACGTGCACCCACAATTTTTGCTACTGCTATACAGTTCCATTGTCTCACTGGGAATTCAAAGAATATATGGGGGTTATGTGCACCCACAATTTTTAATACTGGTATACAGTGCCATTGTCTGACTGGGAATTCAAAGAATATATGGGGGTTATGTGCACCCACAATTTTTACTACTGGTATATAGTGCCATTGTCTGACTGGGAATTCAAAGAATATATGGGGGTTACGTGCACCCACAATTTTTGCTACTGCTATACAGTTCCATTGTCTCACTGGGAATTCAAAGAATATATGGAGGTTATGTGCACCCACAATTTTTAATACTGGTATACAGTGCCATTGTCTGACTGGGAATTCAAAGAATATATGGGGGTTATGTGCACCCACAATTTTTACTACTGGTATATAGTGCCATTGTCTGACTGGGAATTCAAAGAATATATGGGGGTTACGTGCACCCACAATTTTTGCTACTGCTATACAGTTCCATTGTCTCACTGGGAATTCAAAGAATATATGGAGGTTATGTGCACCCACAATTTTTAATACTGGTATACAGTGCCATTGTCTGACTGGGAATTCAAAGAATATATGGGGGTTATGTGCACCCACAATTTTTACTACTGGTATATAGTGCCATTGTCTGACTGGGAATTCAAAGAATATATGGGGGTTACGTGCACCCACAATTTTTGCTACTGCTATACAGTTCCATTGTCTCACTGGGAATTCAAAGAATATATTGGGGTTATGTGCACCCACAATTTTTAATACTGGTATACAGTGCCATTGTCTGACTGGGAATTCAAAGAATATATGGGGATTATGTGCACCCACAATTTTTAATACTGGTATACAGTGCCATTGTCTCACTGGGAATTCAAAGAATATATGGGGGTTACGTGCACCCACAATTTTTGCTACTGCTATACAGTTCCATTGTCTCACTGGGAATTCAAAGAATATATGGGGGTTACGTGCACCCACAATTTTTGCTACTGCTATACAGTTCCATTGTCTCACTGGGAATTCAAAGAATATATTGGGGTTACGTGCACCCACAATTTTTACTACTGGTATATAGTGCCATTGTCTGACTGGGAATTCAAAGAATATATGGGGGTTACGTGCACCCACAATTTTTGCTACTGCTATACAGTTCCATTGTCTCACTGGGAATTCAAAGAATATATGGAGGTTATGTGCACCCACAATTTTTAATACTGGTATACAGTGCCATTGTCTGACTGGGAATTCAAAGAATATATGGGGGTTATGTGCACCCACAATTTTTACTACTGGTATATAGTGCCATTGTCTGACTGGGAATTCAAAGAATATATGGGGGTTACGTGCACCCACAATTTTTGCTACTGCTATACAGTTCCATTGTCTCACTGGGAATTCAAAGAATATATGGAGGTTATGTGCACCCACAATTTTTAATACTGGTATACAGTGCCATTGTCTGACTGGGAATTCAAAGAATATATGGGGGTTATGTGCACCCACAATTTTTACTACTGGTATATAGTGCCATTGTCTGACTGGGAATTCAAAGAATATATGGGGGTTACGTGCACGCACAATTTTTGCTACTGCTATACAGTTCCATTGTCTCACTGGGAATTCAAAGAATATATTGGGGTTATGTGCACCCACAATTTTTAATACTGGTATACAGTGCCATTGTCTGACTGGGAATTCAAAGAATAAATGGGGGTTATGTGCACCCACAATTTTTAATACTGGTATACAGTGCCATTGTCTCACTGGGAATTCAAAGAATATATGGGGGTTACGTGCACCCACAATTTTTGCTACTGCTATACAGTTCCATTGTCTCACTGGGAATTCAAAGAATATATGGGGGTTATGTGCACCCACAATTTTTGCTACTGCTATACAGTTCCATTGTCTCACTGGGAATTCAAAGAATATATGGGGGTTACGTGCACCCACAATTTTTGCTACTGCTATACAGTTCCATTGTCTCACTGGGAATTCAAAGAATATATTGGGGTTATGTGCACCCACAATTTTTACTACTGGTATACAGTGCCATTGTCTGACTGGGAATTCAAAGTATATATTGGGGTTATGTGCACCCACAATTTTTAATACTGGTATACAGTGCCATTGTCTGACTGGGAATTCAAAGAATATATGGGGGTTATGTGCACCCACAATTTTTAATACTGGTATACAGTGCCATTGTCTGACTGGGAATTCAAAGAATATATTAGGGTTATGTGCACCCACAATTTTTACTACTGGTATACAGTGCCATTGTCTGACTGGGAATTCAAAGAATATATGGGGGTTATGTGCACCCACAATTTTTAATACTGGTATACAGTGCCATTGTCTCACTGGGAATTCAAAGAATATATTGGGGTTATGTGCACCCACAATTTTTACTACTGGTATACAGTGCCATTGTCTGACTGGGAATTCAAAGAATATATGGGGGTTATGTGCACCCACAATTTTTAATACTGGTATACAGTGCCATTGTCTGACTGGGAATTCAAAGAATATATTGGGGTTATGTGCACCCACAATTTTTACTACTGGTATACAGTGCCATTGTCTGACTGGGAATTCAAAGAATATATGGGGGTTACGTGCACCCACAATTTTTGCTACTGCTATACAGTTCCATTGTCTCACTGGGAATTCAAAGAATATATTGGGGTTATGTGCACCCACAATTTTTAATACTAGTATACAGTGCCATTGTCTGACTGGGAATTCAAAGAATATATGGGGGTTACGTGCACCCACAATTTTTGCTACTGCTATACAGTTCCATTGTCTCACTGGGAATTCAAAGAATATATTGGGGTTATGTGCACCCACAATTTTTAATACTGGTATACAGTGCCATTGTCTGACTGGAAATTCAAAGAATATATGGGGGTTACGTGCACCCACAATTTTTGCTACTGCTATACAGTTCCATTGTCTCACTGGGAATTCAAAGAATATATGGGGGTTATGTGCACCCACAATTTTTAATGCTGGTATACAGTGCCATTGTCTGACTGGGAATTCAAAGAATATATGGGGGTTATGTGCACCCACAATTTTTAATACTGGTATACAGTGCCATTGTCTGACTGGGAATTTAAAGAATATATTGGGGTTATGTGCACCCACAATTTTTACTACTGGTATACAGTGCCATTGTCTGACTGGGAATTCAAAGAATATATGGGGGTTATGTGCACCCACAATTTTTAATACTGGTATACAGTGCCATTGTCTCACTGGGAATTCAAAGAATATATTGGGGTTATGTGCACCCACAATTTTTACTACTGGTATACAGTGCCATTGTCTGACTGGGAATTCAAAGAATATATTGGGGTTATGTGCACCCACAATTTTTACTACTGGTATATAGTGCCATTGTCTGACTGGGAATTCAAAGAATATATGGGGGTTATGTGCACCCACAATTTTTACTACTGGTATATAGTGCCATTGTCTGACTGGGAATTCAAAGAATATATGGGGGTTATGTGCACCCACAATTTTTAATACTGGTATACAGTGCCATTGTCTGACTGGGAATTCAAAGAATATATTGGGGTTATGTGCACCCACAATTTTTACTACTGGTATATAGTGCCATTGTCTGACTGGGAATTCAAAGAATATATGGGGGTTATGTGCACCCACAATTTTTAATACTGGTATACAGTGCCATTGTCTGACTGGGAATTCAAAGAATATATTGGGGTTATGTGCACCCACAATTTTTACTACTGGTATACAGTGCCATTGTCTGACTGGGAATTCAAAGAATATATGGGGGTTATGTGCACCCACAATTTTTAATACTGGTATACAGTGCCATTGTCTGACTGGGAATTCAAAGAATATATTGGGGTTATGTGCACCCACAATTTTTACTACTGGTATATAGTGCCATTGTCTGACTGGGAATTCAAAGAATATATGGGGGTTATGTGCACCCACAATTTTTAATACTGGTATACAGTGCCATTGTCTGACTGGGAATTCAAAGAATATATTAGGGTTATGTGCACCCACAATTTTTACTACTGGTATACAGTGCCATTGTCTGACTGGGAATTCAAAGAATATATGGGGGTTATGTGCACCCACAATTTTTAATACTGGTATACAGTGCCATTGTCTCACTGGGAATTCAAAGAATATATTGGGGTTATGTGCACCCACAATTTTTACTACTGGTATACAGTGCCATTGTCTGACTGGGAATTCAAAGAATATATGGGGGTTATGTGCACCCACAATTTTTAATACTGGTATACAGTGCCATTGTCTGACTGGGAATTCAAAGAATATATTGGGGTTATGTGCACCCACAATTTTTACTACTGGTATACAGTGCCATTGTCTGACTGGGAATTCAAAGAATATATGGGGGTTACGTGCACCCACAATTTTTGCTACTGCTATACAGTTCCATTGTCTCACTGGGAATTCAAAGAATATATTGGGGTTATGTGCACCCACAATTTTTAATACTGGTATACAGTGCCATTGTCTGACTGGGAATTCAAAGAATATATGGGGGTTACGTGCACCCACAATTTTTGCTACTGCTATACAGTTCCATTGTCTCACTGGGAATTCAAAGAATATATTGGGGTTATGTGCACCCACAATTTTTAATACTGGTATACAGTGCCATTGTCTCACTGGGAATTCAAAGAATATATGGGGGTTACGTGCACCCACAATTTTTGCTACTGCTATACAGTTCCATTGTCTCACTGGGAATTCAAAGAATATATGGGGGTTATGTGCACCCACAATTTTTAATACTGGTATACAGTGCCATTGTCTGACTGGGAATTCAAAGAATATATGGGGGTTATGTGCACCCACAATTTTTAATACTGGTATACAGTGCCATTGTCTCACTGGGAATTCAAAGAATATATTGGGGTTATGTGCACCCACAATTTTTACTACTGGTATACAGTGCCATTGTCTGACTGGGAATTCAAAGAATATATGGGGGTTATGTGCACCCACAATTTTTAATACTGGTATACAGTGCCATTGTCTGACTGGGAATTCAAAGAATATATTGGGGTTATGTGCACCCACAATTTTTACTACTGGTATACAGTGCCATTGTCTGACTGGGAATTCAAAGAATATATGGGGGTTACGTGCACCCACAATTTTTGCTACTGCTATACAGTTCCATTGTCTCACTGGGAATTCAAAGAATATATTGGGGTTATGTGCACCCACAATTTTTAATACTGGTATACAGTGCCATTGTCTGACTGGGAATTCAAAGAATATATGGGGGTTACGTGCACCCACAATTTTTGCTACTGCTATACAGTTCCATTGTCTCACTGGGAATTCAAAGAATATATTGGGGTTATGTGCACCCACAATTTTTAATACTGGTATACAGTGCCATTGTCTCACTGGGAATTCAAAGAATATATGGGGGTTACGTGCACCCACAATTTTTGCTACTGCTATACAGTTCCATTGTCTCACTGGGAATTCAAAGAATATATGGGGGTTATGTGCACCCACAATTTTTAATACTGGTATACAGTGCCATTGTCTGACTGGGAATTCAAAGAATATATGGGGGTTATGTGCACCCACAATTTTTAATACTGGTATACAGTGCCATTGTCTGACTGGGAATTTAAAGAATATATTGGGGTTATGTGCACCCACAATTTTTACTACTGGTATACAGTGCCATTGTCTGACTGGGAATTCAAAGAATATATGGGGGTTATGTGCACCCACAATTTTTAATACTGGTATACAGTGCCATTGTCTGACTGGGAATTCAAAGAATATATTGGGGTTATGTGCACCCACAATTTTTACTACTGGTATACAGTGCCATTGTCTGACTGGGAATTCAAAGAATATATTGGGGTTATGTGCACCCACAATTTTTACTACTGGTATATAGTGCCATTGTCTGACTGGGAATTCAAAGAATATATGGGGGTTATGTGCACCCACAATTTTTACTACTGGTATATAGTGCCATTGTCTGACTGGGAATTCAAAGAATATATGGGGGTTATGTGCACCCACAATTTTTAATACCGGTATACAGTGCCATTGTCTGACTGGGAATTCAAAGAATATATTGGGGTTATGTGCACCCACAATTTTTACTACTGGTATATAGTGCCATTGTCTGACTGGGAATTCAAAGAATATATGGGGGTTATGTGCACCCACAATTTTTAATACTGGTATACAGTGCCATTGTCTGACTGGGAATTCAAAGAATATATTGGGGTTATGTGCACCCACAATTTTTACTACTGGTATACAGTGCCATTGTCTGACTGGGAATTCAAAGAATATATGGGGGTTATGTGCACCCACAATTTTTAATACTGGTATACAGTGCCATTGTCTGACTGGGAATTCAAAGAATATATTGGGGTTATGTGCACCCACAATTTTTACTACTGGTATACAGTGCCATTGTCTGACTGGGAATTCAAAGAATATATGGGGGTTATGTGCACCCACAATTTTTAATACTGGTATACAGTGCCATTGTCTCACTGGGAATTCAAAGAATATATGGGGGTTACGTGCACCCACAATTTTTGCTACTGCTATACAGTTCCATTGTCTCACTGGGAATTCAAAGAATATATGGGGGTTATGTGCACCCACAATTTTTAATACTGGTATACAGTGCCATTGTCTGACTGGGAATTCAAAGAATATATGGGGGTTATGTGCACCCACAATTTTTACTACTGGTATATAGTGCCATTGTCTGACTGGGAATTCAAAGAATATATGGGGGTTACGTGCACCCACAATTTTTGCTACTGCTATACAGTTCCATTGTCTCACTGGGAATTCAAAGAATATATGGAGGTTATGTGCACCCACAATTTTTAATACTGGTATACAGTGCCATTGTCTGACTGGGAATTCAAAGAATATATGGGGGTTATGTGCACCCACAATTTTTACTACTGGTATATAGTGCCATTGTCTGACTGGGAATTCAAAGAATATATGGGGGTTACGTGCACCCACAATTTTTGCTACTGCTATACAGTTCCATTGTCTCACTGGGAATTCAAAGAATATATTGGGGTTATGTGCACCCACAATTTTTAATACTGGTATACAGTGCCATTGTCTGACTGGGAATTCAAAGAATATATGGGGATTATGTGCACCCACAATTTTTAATACTGGTATACAGTGCCATTGTCTCACTGGGAATTCAAAGAATATATGGGGGTTACGTGCACCCACAATTTTTGCTACTGCTATACAGTTCCATTGTCTCACTGGGAATTCAAAGAATATATGGGGGTTACGTGCACCCACAATTTTTGCTACTGCTATACAGTTCCATTGTCTCACTGGGAATTCAAAGAATATATTGGGGTTACGTGCACCCACAATTTTTACTACTGGTATATAGTGCCATTGTCTGACTGGGAATTCAAAGAATATATGGGGGTTACGTGCACCCACAATTTTTGCTACTGCTATACAGTTCCATTGTCTCACTGGGAATTCAAAGAATATATGGAGGTTATGTGCACCCACAATTTTTAATACTGGTATACAGTGCCATTGTCTGACTGGGAATTCAAAGAATATATGGGGGTTATGTGCACCCACAATTTTTACTACTGGTATATAGTGCCATTGTCTGACTGGGAATTCAAAGAATATATGGGGGTTACGTGCACCCACAATTTTTGCTACTGCTATACAGTTCCATTGTCTCACTGGGAATTCAAAGAATATATGGAGGTTATGTGCACCCACAATTTTTAATACTGGTATACAGTGCCATTGTCTGACTGGGAATTCAAAGAATATATGGGGGTTATGTGCACCCACAATTTTTACTACTGGTATATAGTGCCATTGTCTGACTGGGAATTCAAAGAATATATGGGGGTTACGTGCACGCACAATTTTTGCTACTGCTATACAGTTCCATTGTCTCACTGGGAATTCAAAGAATATATTGGGGTTATGTGCACCCACAATTTTTAATACTGGTATACAGTGTCATTGTCTGACTGGGAATTCAAAGAATAAATGGGGGTTATGTGCACCCACAATTTTTAATACTGGTATACAGTGCCTTTGTCTCACTGGGAATTCAAAGAATATATGGGGGTTACGTGCACCCACAATTTTTGCTACTGCTATACAGTTCCATTGTCTCACTGGGAATTCAAAGAATATATGGGGGTTATGTGCACCCACAATTTTTGCTACTGCTATACAGTTCCATTGTCTCACTGGGAATTCAAAGAATATATGGGGGTTACGTGCACCCACAATTTTTGCTACTGCTATACAGTTCCATTGTCTCACTGGGAATTCAAAGAATATATTGGGGTTATGTGCACCCACAATTTTTACTACTGGTATACAGTGCCATTGTCTGACTGGGAATTCAAAGTATATATTGGGGTTATGTGCACCCACAATTTTTAATACTGGTATACAGTGCCATTGTCTGACTGGGAATTCAAAGAATATATGGGGGTTATGTGCACCCACAATTTTTAATACTGGTATACAGTGCCATTGTCTGACTGGGAATTCAAAGAATATATTAGGGTTATGTGCACCCACAATTTTTACTACTGGTATACAGTGCCATTGTCTGACTGGGAATTCAAAGAATATATGGGGGTTATGTGCACCCACAATTTTTAATACTGGTATACAGTGCCATTGTCTCACTGGGAATTCAAAGAATATATTGGGGTTATGTGCACCCACAATTTTTACTACTGGTATACAGTGCCATTGTCTGACTGGGAATTCAAAGAATATATGGGGGTTATGTGCACCCACAATTTTTAATACTGGTATACAGTGCCATTGTCTGACTGGGAATTCAAAGAATATATTGGGGTTATGTGCACCCACAATTTTTACTACTGGTATACAGTGCCATTGTCTGACTGGGAATTCAAAGAATATATGGGGGTTACGTGCACCCACAATTTTTGCTACTGCTATACAGTTCCATTGTCTCACTGGGAATTCAAAGAATATATTGGGGTTATGTGCACCCACAATTTTTAATACTAGTATACAGTGCCATTGTCTGACTGGGAATTCAAAGAATATATGGGGGTTACGTGCACCCACAATTTTTGCTACTGCTATACAGTTCCATTGTCTCACTGGGAATTCAAAGAATATATTGGGGTTATGTGCACCCACAATTTTTAATACTGGTATACAGTGCCATTGTCTGACTGGAAATTCAAAGAATATATGGGGGTTACGTGCACCCACAATTTTTGCTACTGCTATACAGTTCCATTGTCTCACTGGGAATTCAAAGAATATATGGGGGTTATGTGCACCCACAATTTTTAATACTGGTATACAGTGCCATTGTCTGACTGGGAATTCAAAGAATATATGGGGGTTATGTGCACCCACAATTTTTAATACTGGTATACAGTGCCATTGTCTGACTGGGAATTTAAAGAATATATTGGGGTTATGTGCACCCACAATTTTTACTACTGGTATACAGTGCCATTGTCTGACTGGGAATTCAAAGAATATATGGGGGTTATGTGCACCCACAATTTTTAATACTGGTATACAGTGCCATTGTCTCACTGGGAATTCAAAGAATATATTGGGGTTATGTGCACCCACAATTTTTACTACTGGTATACAGTGCCATTGTCTGACTGGGAATTCAAAGAATATATTGGGGTTATGTGCACCCACAATTTTTACTACTGGTATATAGTGCCATTGTCTGACTGGGAATTCAAAGAATATATGGGGGTTATGTGCACCCACAATTTTTACTACTGGTATATAGTGCCATTGTCTGACTGGGAATTCAAAGAATATATGGGGGTTATGTGCACCCACAATTTTTAATACTGGTATACAGTGCCATTGTCTGACTGGGAATTCAAAGAATATATTGGGGTTATGTGCACCCACAATTTTTACTACTGGTATATAGTGCCATTGTCTGACTGGGAATTCAAAGAATATATGGGGGTTATGTGCACCCACAATTTTTAATACTGGTATACAGTGCCATTGTCTGACTGGGAATTCAAAGAATATATTGGGGTTATGTGCACCCACAATTTTTACTACTGGTATACAGTGCCATTGTCTGACTGGGAATTCAAAGAATATATGGGGGTTATGTGCACCCACAATTTTTAATACTGGTATACAGTGCCATTGTCTGACTGGGAATTCAAAGAATATATTGGGGTTATGTGCACCCACAATTTTTACTACTGGTATATAGTGCCATTGTCTGACTGGGAATTCAAAGAATATAAGGGGGTTATGTGCACCCACAATTTTTAATACTGGTATACAGTGCCATTGTCTGACTGGGAATTCAAAGAATATATTAGGGTTATGTGCACCCACAATTTTTACTACTGGTATACAGTGCCATTGTCTGACTGGGAATTCAAAGAATATATGGGGGTTATGTGCACCCACAATTTTTAATACTGGTATACAGTGCCATTGTCTCACTGGGAATTCAAAGAATATATTGGGGTTATGTGCACCCACAATTTTTACTACTGGTATAAAGTGCCATTGTCTGACTGGGAATTCAAAGAATATATGGGGGTTATGTGCACCCACAATTTTTAATACTGGTATACAGTGCCATTGTCTGACTGGGAATTCAAAGAATATATTGGGGTTATGTGCACCCACAATTTTTACTACTGGTATACAGTGCCATTGTCTGACTGGGAATTCAAAGAATATATGGGGGTTATGTGCACCCACAATTTTTAATACTGGTATACAGTGCCATTGTCTGACTGGGAATTCAAAGAATATATTGGGGTTATGTGCACCCACAATTTTTACTACTGGTATACAGTGCCATTGTCTGACTGGGAATTCAAAGAATATATGGGGGTTATGTGCACCCACAATTTTTAATACTGGTATACAGTGCCATTGTCTGACTGGGAATTCAAAGAATATATTGGGGTTATGTGCACCCACAATTTTTACTACTGGTATATAGTGCCATTGTCTGACTGGGAATTCAAAGAATATATGGGGGTTATGTGCACCCACAATTTTTAATACTGGTATACAGTGCCATTGTCTGACTGGGAATTCAAAGAATATATGGAGGTTATGTGCACCCACAATTTTTACTACTGGTATACAGTGCCATTGTCTGACTGGGAATTCAAAGAATATATGGGGGTTATGTGCACCCACAATTTTTACTACTGGTATACAGTGCCATTGTCTGACTGGGAATTCAAAGAATATATGGGGGTTATGTGCACCCACAATTTTTAATACTGGTATACAGTGCCATTGTCTCACTGGGAATTCAAAGAATATATTGGGGTTATGTGCACCCACAATTTTTACTACTGGTATACAGTGCCATTGTCTGACTGGGAATTCAAAGAATATATTGGGGTTATGTGCACCCACAATTTTTACTACTGGTATATAGTGCCATTGTCTGACTGGGAATTCAAAGAATATATGGGGGTTATGTGCACCCACAATTTTTAATACTGGTATACAGTGCCATTGTCTGACTGGGAATTCAAAGAATATATGGGGGTTATGTGCACCCACAATTTTTAATACTGGTATACAGTGCCATTGTCTGACTGGGAATTTAAAGAATATATTGGGGTTATGTGCACCCACAATTTTTACTACTGGTATACAGTGCCATTGTCTGACTGGGAATTCAAAGAATATATGGGGGTTATGTGCACCCACAATTTTTAATACTGGTATACAGTGCCATTGTCTCACTGGGAATTCAAAGAATATATTGGGGTTATGTGCACCCCACAATTTTTACTACTGGTATACAGTGCCATTGTCTGACTGGGAATTCAAAGAATATATTGGGGTTATGTGCACCCACAATTTTTACTACTGGTATATAGTGCCATTGTCTGACTGGGAATTCAAAGAATATATGGGGGTTATGTGCACCCACAATTTTTACTACTGGTATATAGTGCCATTGTCTGACTGGGAATTCAAAGAATATATGGGGGTTATGTGCACCCACAATTTTTAATACTGGTATACAGTGCCATTGTCTGACTGGGAATTCAAAGAATATATTGGGGTTATGTGCACCCACAATTTTTACTACTGGTATATAGTGCCATTGTCTGACTGGGAATTCAAAGAATATATGGGGGTTATGTGCACCCACAATTTTTAATACTGGTATACAGTGCCATTGTCTGACTGGGAATTCAAAGAATATATTGGGGTTATGTGCACCCACAATTTTTACTACTGGTATACAGTGCCATTGTCTGACTGGGAATTCAAAGAATATATGGGGGTTATGTGCACCCACAATTTTAAATACTGGTATACAGTGCCATTGTCTGACTGGGAATTCAAAGAATATATTGGGGTTATGTGCACCCACAATTTTTACTACTGGTATATAGTGCCATTGTCTGACTGGGAATTCAAAGAATATAAGGGGGTTATGTGCACCCACAATTTTTAATACTGGTATACAGTGCCATTGTCTGACTGGGAATTCAAAGAATATATTAGGGTTATGTGCACCCACAATTTTTACTACTGGTATACAGTGCCATTGTCTGACTGGGAATTCAAAGAATATATGGGGGTTATGTGCACCCACAATTTTTAATACTGGTATACAGTGCCATTGTCTCACTGGGAATTCAAAGAATATATTGGGGTTATGTGCACCCACAATTTTTACTACTGGTATACAGTGCCATTGTCTGACTGGGAATTCAAAGAATATATGGGGGTTATGTGCACCCACAATTTTTAATACTGGTATACAGTGCCATTGTCTGACTGGGAATTCAAAGAATATATTGGGGTTATGTGCACCCACAATTTTTACTACTGGTATACAGTGCCATTGTCTGACTGGGAATTCAAAGAATATATGGGGGTTACGTGCACCCACAATTTTTGCTACTGCTATACAGTTCCATTGTCTCACTGGGAATTCAAAGAATATATTGGGGTTATGTGCACCCCACAATTTTTAATACTGGTATACAGTGCCATTGTCTGACTGGGAATTCAAAGAATATATGGGGGTTACGTGCACCCACAATTTTTGCTACTGCTATACAGTTCCATTGTCTCACTGGGAATTCAAAGAATATATTGGGGTTATGTGCACCCACAATTTTTAATACTGGTATACAGTGCCATTGTCTCACTGGGAATTCAAAGAATATATGGGGGTTACGTGCACCCACAATTTTTGCTACTGCTATACAGTTCCATTGTCTCACTGGGAATTCAAAGAATATATGGGGGTTATGTGCACCCA
Source organism: Leptodactylus fuscus (assembly GCF_031893055.1). NCBI lineage: Eukaryota > Metazoa > Chordata > Amphibia > Anura > Leptodactylidae > Leptodactylus > Leptodactylus fuscus. The sequence goes on from NC_134267.1 coordinate 84,506,138, forward strand.
CAATTTTTAATACTGGTATACAGTGCCATTGTCTGACTGGGAATTCAAAGAATATATGGGGTTATGTGCACCCACAATTTTTAATACTGGTATACAGTGCCATTGTCTGACTGGGAATTCAAAGAATATATTGGGGGTTATGTGCACCCACAATTTTTACTACTGGTATACAGTGCCATTGTCTGACTGGGAATTCAAAGAATATATGGGGGTTATGTGCACCCACAATTTTAATACTGGTATACAGTGCCATTGTCTGACTGGGAATTCAAAGAATATATTGGGGTTATGTGCACCCACAATTTTTACTACTGGTATACAGTGCCATTGTCTGACTGGGAATTCAAGAATATATTGGGGTTATGTGCACCCACAATTTTTACTACTGGTATATAGA